>NC_051177.1:107232140-107500716 GCF_013339695.2 Rhipicephalus sanguineus | reverse complement strand
GCACTTAAAGCTTCCCATACGAATTCTCATTGATTAGAAATTAGTCGGAAAATACGAGTATCGTATGAGCAGCGCAAAAATATTTGTTCAGACATTGTTAGACGTAAACTGGAGCCGTCTTAACCCTAGAACAATCATTACCAACCAGATGACCGATTTCATTTTTACTTTCAACCTTACTCAGATTGTTGACGCGCCGACTCGTGTTCACAACCACAGTAGCTCAATAGTGGACCTAATTTTTGTTAGCGACCACTTTCTAAGCAGCAACACCACCATAGAAAGCCTTCATGGTCTATCAGATCATGATTTAATATTGTGTAAACTGCCTTAGCTGGTCTTGCTCGTCCACATAGTGCTGAAAAACGCATCCTTGTTTTCAGCAGAGCTAACGATGACGCTATCATGACTTATCTTGTTCACGAATACGATGATTTCACCAATGTTTGTCTTGATAAACAGTCAAACATTGATAGGATCTGGCCGCACTTCAAAGAAATCATCCATTATTGCATCAGCAATTTCGTCCCCACGGTCAAGAAAAGCACGAACAAACAAAATCCCTGGATAACGCGAGAGATAATTGATATAAAACGAAAGATTAAGAGACTTAGAAAGCACAGTAAAAATTGTATTATCCGTGACTACCGATCTCGCCTCGATTCTTTAAACACTCAGCTTAAGAATGCAACAAGATGTGCAAAACAACAGTTTTGCAGTATTACCTTGCATACCTTTATTAAAACCTCGCCAAGCACATTTTGGCGGTACCTGACGACGAAGCAAAAAATCAAGTGCCCCAATGGTAGCCGCAGACTGGAAAGCTAAAGTAGACTCTTTTAATAAATACTTTCAGTCCGTCTTCACTGTTGACAGTAACGAAAACAACCATGTTAGCCAGACTTTCATGCCATCATTTGAACACGGAAAACTGACCAGTAGCCCTATAATTTATGAGGAGGGAGTGCTATCTTTGCTTCTGAACCTTGACGGAAAGAAAAGCAGTGGTCCGGACAACATTCCTAATGATTTTTTGAAACGTTACGCTGTACCCTGTAGCAAATATCTTTGTCTCATATATCAGAAATCAATTGAATAATGTCGAATTCCCTCAGATTGGAAAATTGCGAAGATAATTCCCGTTCACAAGTCAGGTGATAAACAATGCCCAAACAACTACCGGCCTATCTCTCTAACATGTACAAGCGGTAAAATTCTCGAGCATATTATCTTGAAGTATCTAACACAATATGTCGAAGACAACGATCTACTCCACCCTTGCCAGCACGGCTTTAGAAACGGACTATCCACTGTTACGCAGCTTGTCGAATTTGTACACGATCTCGCACAGGGTATTAACAATCAGTCCCAAATTGGCATAATTTTTCTTGATTTCTCTAAAGTGTTCGACCGTGTATCACACCGGAAACTGGTCTACAAACTTGTGCATCTAATTGGTAATGGAGCTGTCACGAAATGGATCGCCCATTTTTTAGCTGACCGCTGCCAATATGTACAACTTGACGGACACGCCTCTGATGTTATTCCCGTACTATCCGGGGTTCCCAGGGTTCCGTGCTGGCCCCACTTCTATTTTTACTCTTTATTAATGATATAGCCAACCAGTGTTAAGCCAAAATGAGATTATTTGCAGATGACTGCGTGCTCTACCACGAAGTCAAAGAGATGATCAAATTAAACTTAACAGTGCCTTAAACAGTGTATTCCGGTGGTGTCATGATTGGAACATGACCATTAACAAAGAAAAAACCGTTTCCATGTCAGTTACTAAGAAAAAAATTTCACTCAAATTCACTTATGTTTCTGACAGCACTGCACTGCGTTCTGTTAAGGAATATCGTTATCGGGGTATTTACATCACATCCGATTTAAACTGGACAACGCACGTTCAGCATGTAGCAAAAAAGCCATGAACAAGCTCCTCTTTCTTAAACGTGCCTTGAAAGACTCACCCCCCGAGATAAAACTTCTGTCTTATCTTTTCCTTATACGTCCGATATTGGAATATGCGAACATTGTCTGGTCCCCGTACACGTCTACCTGCATATCAACACTGGAAATGGTGCAGCGCAAAGCAGCACGATTTATCTACAACCGGCACCGGCGCACAGATTCACCTACTCAGTTATTGCGACGCGCAGGGCTCGCAACTTTATCCAGTACATCGAAACTCCATCGTCTAAAGTTTATCTACTTACTTTTGCACAACTAATTTAGGATTAAAGCATCAGACCACATCAATATAAGTCAGTCTAGGATCACTCGAAACAAACACCCATTCACTCTTGAAGAATTTCTTTGCAACGACAACACTTTCTTTTATTACTTTTTTTCGTTATCCGCGCGTGAGTGGAATGCGCTAGACGCCTCAGCGGTGCTGCAAACGAAAGTACAAAAATTTGTAGAACTCGCCGGGCTGTCCATTGTAACACCGATCTAGATGCTTGACATTGTCAGATTGATTCCTAAATAGTTTCCTGCTTGTTTTTTGCTTATCCTATGCCTGTAATATAAGTTGAATCCTACGATGCTGTAACCTCAGTGAATATATTGTAACCTATGTATATTTCTGTGTTTAGCATGTATGCCATCAGCGACTTATCTGTCAAGACATGTATGTATGAATTGTAGACTTATGCGATACCGTCTTCATCTACATTTTCACTGTAACACTTCTGTGTGTTTGCTGTTTTTATCTAAATGTACCCACTCCTGTAAAAACCCCATTTGGGGTTGACAGTATACTGAAAAAATAAACAAAATAAAAATATAAATATACAGTCTGTATATGGAGTAAACTAAGTTGTTATTTAGGCCAGCAAGGAAAGTCCGACAGTTCCCACCCACTGTAAGAATCGATGTTATGCGAAGCGGTCGGCGAGGAGCGGCGTACACCACATTATTTGTGTTTGAGACAAACCAAGGCATCAATTTCATGATATGTCGTTCAATATAGCACATCTTTTTTCACGCGTGCATATATGCGTGTACATTCTGGTATACGCAATGCTGATGAAAATTATATTCTAGTTTATACCATGCGTAACCTGTCACTTATGTTTGTGATGATCATGCCACGCCAATCTTGGTATATATCAAGTTAACGTAAGAGCCACGATAGCACTAAGATAGTGTCTGTAAACCGTGACGTACATGACAGGCCGGACATGATATTCTTATGACGACCTGTAATTTATATGCTTTATACACTCATTCCATGGCAAACCAGATTTGGCATATGTGATAACAGTAAAATTACCTGTAGTTGAATACAACTATAGCCGGATGCAATCCAACGGCGGATGCACACAAGCCTGCGCATTTGGGCGTTTACTCCAGATTGACGTCACGAGCCGGAAGGCCGGTGAACCCGCTATCGGATAACATTGCCCAGTGCATGAGCAGGACTATTTCTTTAGTCGCAAAGACAATCGGCTGCCGCGCTTCGGTCGTCTGGGCGGGGCCTCTCCACACTTTTAAAGTTGTATCCGATTATACAGCGCATCAAGTCCGTGTCATGTACGTGAATTTTATTGTACACAGCATGCATATCATGATTTTCATGTTACGACATGTCATTGGTGTTCGTCGTTCACTCAAGGTATGCTATACCAATCTTGATACATATCAACTTAATGAAACGGCCGCAGAGTACCGTGTGTATCATGTAAATAATGACGTACACGATATGCATACCATGATTTTGAGGCTACGGCCTGCCAGTTGAGTTCGTATTACAGTAAGTCAGGTTGTACTAGTTTTAGTATATGTCAAGTCAACAAAAATCACTAGATAGATAGATAGATAGATAGATAGATAGATAGATAGATAGATAGATAGATAGATAGATAGATAGATAGATAGATAGATAGATAGATAGATAGATAGATTCGCTCCAAATGCGTTTAAGGGCTCATACATACATATTTTATCGCGACAGGGTTAAAGAGCTCGTTTCGCAGAAATTCCGGTGTCCCCGTATGCGATGGCGTCGGTGGTTATGAGCAAAAAATCATCTTGTCCATCACAGAAAAATTCAGAAAAATGCAAATAAAATAGATAATAAAAAAGTTCGGCAGATCCCACGCCTTGTGGGAATCAGTTTCCTGCGAAGTAATCAGCGAGTAGTTCTTTATGCTGTATTTTTTTGCTTTGAGCCAAGGGTTACGAGGTGGATCGAAGTGCTTTTGTAAGCGTAGGAGTTATGTGCACATCGTGGCCTTATCAGGCACGTCGACTACAAACTTATGGTTTGACATAGTATCAGCACTCAAGTTAGAGTACAGGCGTCTGTGTTATCGAAACAAGGTGCACCTTACGGTGCGATGATGTGAATATCATACGTAATTTTCGTTAGTGTATTCCTCAGTGGTCAAGCAACGTTAAAATAGCGCTTGCTGAATTATAGGAATACAAACGTATTGTTTATTGGACTTCATAAAGCGGAGCCAACACTGGAACCACAACTGGAACCACAACCCAGCATCACGCCTGTATCATTGGAGTACAGCCGCCCATTTTTTTAACCTGAACGCGCGAGCGTCGACCGACGAGTTGATAAGCGCCATACAACGGAGCGCAGAGGCGAAATGAACGAGAATATACGCATGCGCTTTGAGCAGTCCTGTGCAGCTGTCGTCTGCTAGGCTTTACCGGGAACCGGACACCGCCCCCGCTTCTTGTGAGCACCACTATCATCCTTTTTTTTTCTATCATTCTTTTCTTTCTTTTCTTAACGCTGCCATCAAGTTATAAATAAAAGTCCAAGTGGTAGCGCTTGAGATGGACGGAATGTGATTACACGCGCTGATTATTCTACGTGCGTATCAGCATTTTCACAGCGGCACTGTTCAGATTTTACGTACGCCATGCGGAGTTGACAAGGAACTATCATCAGCGGCCAGCGCGCTCTCTGGCTCTTCGTTTTCTTCTTCATGTCCTTAGTCACTCATCATGCTTAGTCAAGTCAATCAAGCAAAGCTATGCTAAGATCAAGCTACTTAAGCCAAGCCATGTCATAATTACGCTAATTAGGACTATGCTAATTAAAACACCAATAATTAAGAAATTGCTAGTTAAAGTGATATAGTAGGCCCTTAATAAGTCATACCTGATTCAGATTTGACTAATTAGAGTTGCGATAATTATTATTTTGCTATTTAGGACCATGGTATTGAGAACGTTTAAGAACAAGCTATTCATGGCTTTACAAGTTAGGATCTTTTTAATAAAGACCTTCCTAATAAGGAAGGACTAATTACTAGTCTTACATAACACGATCCTAACTAGCAAATCATTAGTCAGAGAGATCTTTAAATAATTAATGACGTAATTAAAAGTCACTAATTACTACATGCTTAATTATCAGGGTGTTAGTAGAATCTTAAGAGCCCTTACTTAGCAAAGTTGTAATTATAATCTTCATAATTAGTATGTTCTTAATTAGCTTGATCGTAGCATGGCATGGCATAATTAGCGTGAACATTGCATAGCCTTACTTAATTGGCTTCACTGAGCATGGAGACAAGACCATGAAGAAGAGGACGCAAAGAGCCAGTGTACGCGCCGGCCTCTGATGATGAGAGTTTTTTGTCGGCTCCGCACGGCATGACGAAAAGCTTTACAGCTCCGCTTTAAAAATGCTGATACGCACGTAGCATAATTAGCGGGTGTAGTGACATCCCATCCATCTGAAGCACGACTGTTTGACCTATTCTTCATAATTTCCTGGCAGCGTTCAGGCAAGAAAAAAAGGATGACGATAGCAGTTCTCGAAAGAAGCAGGGCTGGTGTCCAGTTCCCGTAAAAGCCTAGCAGGCGACAGCTGCACAGGACAAGAAGGTGTTCTACCACGGAGCTATGCTATTTATTGAAACTGATTCGAGAAAAAAAAACACTATATGAATAATCGATAAAGATGCAAAAAAAATTGGACCATCTCCCCGAAGGGAACGCTGATGGGATGCGAAGCAGCAGCGTTGCGCACGGGTGGCGTCACGGGTTGAACGGCGCTAACGCGGGTGCTGCGGTGAGGGCTGGAATATTCGTTTGAAGCGAAACTCGGTGTAGCGTTTACTGGTGTAAACGTTTGTTTGAAACGCGGACACGGGAGGCGAGCGGGCGGTGGAGCCGGCAGCTGCGGCGCTCCGGCGGGTGAGGGAGAGAGTGACGTACGCGCGCACCTGCGAGGGTAGTGTGCGAGGTGTGCGTGACGTCAACGCCCAGCTGCGGCGTGACCTACTTGGCACCGCTCCAACACCTGCGCCGAGGGAAGCGCGTTGCCTCGCGTTTGTGCGGACGGACAGCGTTATACAGGCTAGTCAAAGAGCTGCTACGCATCTAATAAATAATAAAAATGTTTGGGTTCGAGTGAGAATTGAACCCAGGCCGTCTGCGTTGCAAGCAGGTGTTCTATCACAGAGCCACTCTCTTTCTGAAACTCCCTCGAAAAAAAAACAATATGAATGTCATGTAGTGGAAGGAGTCTCCTTAAGGCATGTAATATTGAGTGGCAGAAGCGTACAATCGCGCCAGGCGTCAAAACGTGTGAATTGCGCAATGAATGGGTGCTTTAAAGGCCCACCTATTACAAAGCGCTCAGACATATTTAATCATCATCAGCAGCAAAAGGATGAACAAAGTGAACAGCTGCGTACGATCGCCTGTTGCCTTACGGACGCGTAGTGGGCCCTTCGCTGATTCGCAAAAAGCATTATTATGGCGTAGTGGGCACTTAACAATTGTACCTGCAGTAGGAATTCTAAGGTACTTTTAAATGGGCAATGTTACGCGCAAAGTCGCTGGTTTCCTTACGGCACGGTTGAGCCATGCACCGAAAACCGAAGTGAGGCTAGCAATTGAGAAGGCGACACGCACTGGTCCCGATTAAGCTATCGCGTTCTACTTTTGAAGGCGAAGCTCAAGCGTCCTCCAAGTTTTTGGAGCATGTTTGGTCGGCAAGATGGCAGTCAGAGCACTTTACAGCGAAAGCTCTTATGAGATCCCAAAAACAGAGCCGTAATTGTCCACCGCCGCTGGTGTCCGTAACCGCTATCACGCGAAATAAGGGAAAATGAAATAAATAAAAAGATGCAGCATCGGATGGGTTTGGAACCCAGGCCCTCTGCGTGGCAGTAGAGTATTCTAACACAGAGCCACGTTGGTGCTTGAAATGCCTTTGCACAAAAGACCCTATGCAGGCGTCATGTCGGGCAAGGAATCGCGGTAAGATATGTAATGTTGCGTGGCAGAAGATTAAAATAACAAACAGGCGCCACACAATGCTAACTGCGCTGCGTCTGTGTGGTTTAAAGGGCCCCTAAACCACGCAGAGGTCGAAATTGAGTTGTGGCGTTGCAGTTGTGCACGAGTCTACTGCGAACGCTGGCGGAGTTGCACGCGCTTTGTCGTTTCGCTCTTTCCTTCGCTAGGCTGCGTTCGTCGGCTCGTCTATCCACCTATCCGAGTGCCCTTCCTCAGCATCCGAGGTGAAAACGCAAGAAGCGCGGGCATCTGCTAGCAGAAAACAGGCTCTTGTTCGCCCATTGACAGCGTCTCTTGCTCAAGACGTCACCTAATCATCAGGTGACGTCATGACGGCTGTTGTTTATGAAGGAAAGGCACGGAGAGGAGCACGCGAGCGTCTGTTGGTGGTTTAGGGGCCCTTTAAAGCTTGCCACCCACTACAAAGTGTTCAGCCACAATTCGTCATCGTCATCAGCCACGTGCAGCATCAACAATGTGCACATAATAACTCACATATGTCTAACGGGTACCTCGCTTATTTGCAGAAAGACGAAGGGTGGCATAGTGGGTGCTTCTTTACTTCACAAAAATTATGATTTATGGCGTAGTGAATACCTTGCATATGTAGTTGTATTCGTGCCCCAAGGGAGTTCGAAACGGCCTCTTGAAAGGCCGCTTTTCGAGCGTCCGCTTTGACTGTGCTGCGCGTTACCGTGTAGTACTTGGACTACGGTCATCGCTTCGTTTTTTTTTTTTTGCTGTTGTTGTATCTTGTCGCGTGCTGTCGTCACGTCTCTTCTTCCTTGTTTTTATTCTTTTACATCCCCTTTCCTCTTCCGTGCACGTACAGGGTAACAAACCGGCGACTGCTTCTGGTTAACCTCCCTGTCTTTCCTTTCTCCCTCTTCTCTCTTTCTCTTTACCCAAGCTAGGTATTGTTCTTAAAGGGCTAGATACGTATATAAAATACTTTGACGGTGGAAGACGGAACCATAACGAGAGCTGGTGGCCACTTTTCTGGCAAGTAGACTGTGAACAAACCAGATTTTTGGCGAGGTGATGATGACATGGCTGCCATGTTTAGGATGTCAGAAAAAGAGGCGCGCCGATCAGAGAGTTTGAACGAAGGAAGTCGCACATGACAGCGCGGTAGTTCCTCAGTCAAGTTATGTGTTTAGTTAGGTAGGTATAGGTTCTAGTCCTGTTAAAGTGGCACAACAAAATTGCCTACATGCGCTTCGTTGTAACTGTATATGATGAGCAAGAGCAGACTGCATAAGCAACCGCAAGTGGCGGACAATGGTAAGTAGGACTGCTCTGTGAATTACTCTGATGAATATTTGAGCTAACCGCACAAATAATATGTACCTACTCTCAATGTTTTAATCCTCTCTTACTTCAGTGATCTCGCATGCACGTCGTCTAGGTGTGCCAACGAATAGACACATTGTGTGTCACGTGAATGATTCGCATGCGTTCCTGTCCAATAAAGCTGCGTGACTTATCGATAGCCCCTCAACGTGTCCTGCGTATCAAAGATCTCTGCCGATATCGGCTGCTGGTAAAACTTTCTTTGCCGGGAGATTTTTGAACTCGCGTAAAAACTTTGGGGTGTACAAAAAGCTATCATCGTCATGAACGGCTATGTGTCACAGAAATTGGGCAAATCCCACTACTCATCGCTGGCCCACTAAACATGAAGAAGGCAACAGACGGGCGAAAACACCAATTAAGATTTCTAGACAGACGCAACCAGTATTTGACAAAAGCTTTGATGAAGGATCGGGCTTAACCCAGTAATAAACACGGTGGCCGCACTTTTCAGCTCCGCTAAAGCATCTGTGCGGAGTGCTTCAGCGGCTCGTACAATTAACGAGAGAATACAAGGGATCGGAAAAAGCTACGGCGGCTGCGAGAAGACCCCGAAGCGATGGTAGCCCTACGCAAACAACGACGTGCCTCTAGAACTAAGGGAGGTGTGAACGCTCGGATTCAACGCGTGTTTCTGTCTCTGGAGTTTGTGCATCCGTGTCGTGTAGGTGATTTTCTGTGGCCAAACTCGAACCTCTCTGCTCTGAGAAGCAACTTACACAACATAGCATCACCTAGGTAAAGCTTAGCAACCACCTAGAAGCAACCTGGAAGCCACCTAGCATCACCTAGCTAAAGCCTAGCAACAACCTACAAGCAACCGCATTAGAGTTCACAATCGTCCAGCTTCGCTGTTCAAAGCCTTGCACGACATTGCACAAGCTTCAACATTTCGTTTTTGGTTGCTTTTTCGCAATAGGTGGATAGCGAAACGGCGCGTCGTCTGCTACAGCACTTCCGGTTCTAGGAACCGTCAAGGCTCAGCTCTTCGCTGCTTCAAGTTGTGTGCGGCTCAGTGTAATCGGGGAGGAGGCAAGATAACTGGTAACAACCGCGTCGCAGAAAGTAACGCGTTTTCTCCCCGATTACAATGAACGGCAGACACCTTGAAACAGCGAAGAGCTAGGCATCGAACAGGAAGACGTCTTTTTGCTATCCACCTATTTTGCGATGGACACTCCAGGCGTTCCGTAGCTGAAGTCGTAGCCGATGGCTTGTTCAGCCTATGTTTTGCCGTAGATTGAAACCGTGACAATGTACAGAGTTATTACTTCAGTGCCAGCCCGGTTTCCTTCAGCCTTGGCCTCGTAGCCGACATACACTCTTACCACTGTAACGTATAAATATACCGATAAAAGTGAGTAACGGATAAAATAACAGTTACATCATTCGTATTTTTGATGTTTTCATTACTTCCGTCTCGTTCTATCGGTTACATTGCCGAAACAAACTGCTAATGGATGCGTTTATCGGTTACCTCGGAAGTGTATCCGTTACCCCGGCATGTACCTTATATATTGTAACCCATGTGTAACGCATACACTTTTTTGGTAACTTATAACCGAGATTCTAAGGAGACCTAACTAATGGAGTGGAAGTTCGCAAATTACACATGAGCAAAGTGCAGGCTAAGTTGCCTTCGTGCCCGCATGGTTAGTCGACCTAATAAGAACGTGCACATTACTGAGTTACAAATTATGCCTCAAGGCGCCTCACTCGAGGAATAAGCAGGATGCCATACCGGAACTAGCCCGCAGGCAAAAGTTGTGCGACAATAACGACGAATATTGCAAGACTTACAATAACCGACTTCTCGAGTATCACAAAATCAGCGTTCTTCTCACACATGTGCCCTTGTATATCCGTATGAGAAGGCGAAAGGCATCTTTTTTTTCTCCTTCGATGTATTCATTCTCCCCCGTCCACCTGCGAAAGTTTTATGCACCTAATGTGGTTTTGAACTGCCTCCAGGACGGGACACATTGCAAGCTTTCTGCACCTTCCCTGGTTTTGCACCGCCTCCATGATCGGCTCACTTTTTACTAAGCGATGACGTAATGACGCCATCACGTACCGTGATGTTGTGTGACGTGGTGGGGACGTTATAGTGACGCAAGGGATGCTCATCGGCGTCCCTGCCGAACGTGGTCTGCATCCTACAAGGACGCTTCGAAGGGAACGTGTGCCTCACAGCCCAAACAACGCAACCCTATTCACTTCGACCGCATCGCAGTTTTCATTGACGTCACTTTGTTAGCCATCTTGGAGCACAACCTGGTTGGAATGCCGTGTAAAACGCGTGCAGTGAGAAACTATGACATTACATTAATGCCGGAGCCCTCTAGCGTTAATTTGTGTTTCCCTTGACGCAGCTGGCGAACAGAACAAAGCGGGAGAGCACAAAATAACACAGGGGCAGAACGACTGTGCGTCGTCCCCTACACTGACACTCTCTAATGAGATAAAAATCACGGTGGCAGCCATCTAGAGGTACATAGCGCAGAGAACCTATCTGTGACGTCACATGAAATCTATGTATAGGATTTCCACAAACCGCGCCTCACCCCCAAGCAAGCCCGGAACCGGCTGTTCGGCCCACTCAAATTGAGTAACTGTATATACAGTAACTCTGCACTCAAAATGCTTCTGTTACACTCAAGCGGGGCTGAGCGTAAGCGACACTCGGCTAAAAATATCTATTATTTGAACAAACTCGGTTACGGCGCGAGCAAGCGTCTGAACAAACTGGAATACCATAAAATAGACAGAAAAAACATCTGCAATACGTCATTCGTTGCTGTATTGTACATTCACACTGGTGGCCCAACGCGCCAATTCTCGCCAGCGCGGTCTTGGTACACCGAAAAGCCACATGCTGCCGCTCCATTGCCGAGGAGACTTGTGGATTGATGAAATAGGCAGTGGTCTGAAGCAACAATGATCTCTTTCGCCACGCTTCAATAAAAAATGATAGTTTTCAATGCAGCATAACTCTTGCTAAGAGCGAACTCTGGTCACAAACTTTCGTTTTATTTTACTCACAATGGACGTGGTCTTGTTTAAGTGCGAGTAGCCGGATCCGAAAGTTTGAATCATGCTTCGGGGCAGAAGCAGCGGTCATGTTTCTATGGTATCTCTACATGTATTCTTGTTGCAGCGCTGCGTGTCGGGAAGGCGTTACGTAGATGGCGTCGGGATCGGTGCATGGTGTTGGCCGTGTGTGTTACCTCGCGTCGCCGGCTTCGCGCCAAATTTATACCATTATTCGCGTTGGACGCGCTTCCGAACATGTCAGCGATGAACGTGGACTTGTTTGGAATAGCGCGCGGCCGCTGCAAAGAAGTGGGTTGTGACTGTGAACGCTACACTGTGCTCGCTTCAGCTAACATACGGTGTGACTACTGTGATCATTGCCCCGGATCGCATGGAAGATTAGACGAACTTGGTAAGTGGTTCTTTTTCATTGTTCTGTTTTCTCTGTTTTCGGTATAGATAAACTTTTTTTGTGCGAAAGTTCTCACCCGCACCTGTCGAGATTTAACGGCTGCCAGGAAAGAAAAGGAGGCTTCAGCTGTGCCCAATGGGGGAATTTGTCGCGAACGATGCCTGGCCAGGCTTTCGCCGGCTCTTTGGCGCTTTATGCGTTTGCTTTGGCCACTCCGGCATTGCGTTCGTCGTCAGCTTCGGCAGTGCCCTTGTCATGACGTTTGTTGACATTATAACCGCGTTTGGCATTCTTTGCAGGCATTCTCAATGCGTTCTGTTTTTCGAGCTTTTATGACGACAACAGTGTAAGAGTGTCAGCAAGACGTGCTCCTTTGCAAGCACTTAGATAAGCCTACGGTGCACTGTTTGTCTATGACGTTTGTCTTCAACACTGTTTGTTTGTATGTTTGTCTGTTTGTTTGACTGTCTTCAATGGCGACGGCGGGGTGCCGGCCTAAGGAGCATCGCTACTAATAATTTAAGTTTTTACAGCGTCTATGGGAGCACCTACGGCTGGAAATGCTGTTTCTAATGTGCTGGAGAACTCCGGACAGGCCGGTACCTTTAGTAATCGTGAATACGTAAAGCCAGCATTATTTAAAATAAGCACTTACATATATAAGTAGAATAGCTGTTTTCTGTGTTTTAGTTTTACAGTATCCGCTGTACTAGGCAAGCGTAACGCCTTTCGTGCCGAGTATTCTTTCTAGAGGCTGGTTTCAGTTCCCCGAGCAATTAACGAAAAAGAACCTGTGGTGTGACGCTCCGGGCATCGCTAGCAACCTGATTGTTGTAAATTTTAAGCAAGCGCTGAACAGCACCCATTGATTGGCAAATTACAAAAACCTTATGTTTTATTTTTTTAGCTGTGGGCCATGTTTTGATCGGATAATTTGAATCCGCCCCTTCACTGGGCGTAACTGACGGATGCCAGTGGCGCTCTCTGCGCATTTAGTTTCACTTTACAGGCGGGCTTTACAAAAAAAAAATCTGTGAGATTTAGCAAAAAGATCGAAAATATTTGGTGTAGTTCAAAAGATCCATCGTCGAATTTTCAGACCGCTGTGCCGGCGATATCGAAACCGAGTGCACCGGGTGCGTCGGAAGGGCGGTCCGTGTACTGCGTCACACCGAATCTTCTCTTTACGTAATTTCATGATGGCGCGCAGCGTGAGGACTTCGCCGCGGGAAAGACGGCGTGTCATTTTAGGGGAAAGAGCCCAGCAACGGTCCTTCGCGCGTGATATGCGATGCTTGTCGCCTTCTTTGTAATTTTGACTTTGCCTTTCTTTGTAAATTTAGCTTTCACGCTCATCGCTGTCTCTGTCATGTGCGATCCTCGGCCCGCAACAACACTGCTTAGCATGACGTGAGCTGTAGCGTTGAGGGGAACGCTGGCAGCGTTATCATGACCACTTTAAGATCACAAAGAATGCGACAAGCACTGCACATCACGCGCGATGGACCATCAGTCGGCTTGCTCTCCTCAGATGACACACTGTTTTTCACGCGGCGAGGTCCTCGCGTGGCGCACCATCATTCAGATCACGTCGAGGTAAGTTCCGGCGTGCCGCAGCACCTTCCGGCGCACCCGGTGTGCTCTGCAGTTGCCGCATCGCCGGCACCGCGGTCTGGAAATTCGACGAATTTTTGAATCAAATCTGCAAAAGATGTTCATTAAAAATGAGCCACTATAACAAATGTCAGCTTTAATGGCGACCAATGTCGAATAGTTCTTAGCGAATCAGCTGATAAACTAAATGAACATTAGTGTTCACATCTGTACACCTGATTTTTATGACGCCTAACATTAATTTAAGCCTGTTTTCATAAGAGTGATGGTTCTCAATATCCTAAATTGCTTTGTTGCAGTTGTGCATCGAGGTGGAACTTCGGTTCAATGCTAACATAGCAAGACTCGAGAGCGAACTCAATGATGTGGTAGACGTTTTCTCTGAAAAGAAAGAACGGGTCTTCACACTGGTGGATGTTATGAAGCACGTACAAGGCAACGTTGGGCACAGTCTGATAAATGAGGTACGTGGACACCCTCTTCAACACTAATAGTTTGCGGCTTGAGCCCTCTCGTAGATACGCAAAAAGGATTCCTCGTGCCTCTGAAAAGCCTGTTTAAAATTTTTGTATCTTACACCACTTGTGGTATGTTGTAACACTGAATATATGGTTTGCTAGTGCCAGCATTAATAGCTCGCTGTTCTCATTTTGCCCTTATTGGCACATATCTTCATTTTATTGTGTGGGCAAGCGCATGCATACCATACTCTGCACCACCAACAAACTTTGGCTAGTAGTTTATGTAGTCTGTTATTTCTTTTTGTAGACGGAATTGCCTGGTGATGAACTTCAAATATCAGCGCCTCCCATTTACTGCACTCCTGACTAAGTCTGCGTTTTTGCTGGCAGCCAAGCCGAAGTCATCTCTGTCTCCACATCTGGATTACCGCGGGCACTTTTTTTTGTCTTTTGGTGCATTATATAAAGAACACACAGTATCCATTTGCGTATTCCCAGATGCTTGCTCTTGTGTTGAAAATTGCATTGCCAGGAGATAGGCCACCAAAAAGTGTGGTTTGTGGACGCCTGAAATGTTTTTGGCCTTTCTAAAGCAGAAAAATGTAATTCAAGCTGCAGCACTTTTCTCTGCTATCTGTGTTTATGTAGTAATGCAGCTGCATTACTTTATGTAGCTGTATTTGTGACATCTTTTGTGTCTTTCATATTTTGTGTCTTTCATAGCTGTAGGGCTCTGACACTACTCGACGTGTCACCCTGTTTTAGATATTACATCTTGCAAAGAAGAGATGTTTAAATAAAGAATTCCGTACCTGACAGTGCTTTTTTGAGAAAATTCAAAAAATGTGTAAAGGAATACCTTGTTTGAAAAGTTCAGACAGAGTTAGGAAGTTCACTAATGGAATTGCCTTCAAGTTCATTTGAAATGCCATTGATATCCGAGACATTGCCCGGAGAGCTTTGCAGTGTGATTGAACTCACCTGTTCTAATACCAGCCAGCCTAAAATAAATACAAAATATAGCTGCCACAACCGTTTCTCGTCACTGCGTGTAGTGGTGCATGTTTGCGAATGTACGCGTACATGCAAAATTGAAAACTTTTGAGGGTTAGAACCACCAACCCTCCTCCCTCTACCAGCTACGCCAATATCGAAGGAATACCCGAGTGAGCGGCAGTATATATGTGTGAAAAAACTGCAGCTGATTTATATGAGTGGGGAAGCCCAGACAGTATTCAAAAGAGTGTGTTGATTTTTCAGGATACTTTAGCTACTTATATGGACATTTTGTTTTGTTTTGATAGCACTCTGTTTCACAGCCAGTTTTCAACATTTAGGCGATGTCTCATGTCTAGAAATCTTGCCCACAAATTTGGTCAGTAGTGTGATTTGTCGACTTGTCGGGTTTCATGAGAGAATCTGTGTAGAAGATTGAGTAATGGGACTGAAAGTGAAGCCATATACGGGTAAAGCAGCAGTGCGAGAAAACGTCATCCACTCTTCAATGACTTGTTCAAATGCATCGAAATATAGGCGAAGTGATTTTATCAGACTCCCAACTTTGGCATCACAATCTTCTGTGAGAACAATTGCCAGACGTGACAGTACCATTGTAAACCTCATTACAGTGAACCTAAGGTTGGCTATACCGGGTGTTTCAAGAAATGTGCCGAAAATTTTCAAAAATCGCGACAATGCGATATTTGCTGGCTGCCTTGAGAATTGCTTGCGCTGTAGCGGCAGGCGTCTTAAGATTGTTAAAGACCATTTGGGACTGCAATTAAAGAGTTATATTAATTAACTTCTTAATTAGTTAAGTTAGGTGTTCTGTCAAAGGGGTGAATTGAAGTTCTTTACGCAAAGAACCCATCCCAGCTTTGAAGTATAGAAAAATCTGCCTCTGGTAATTTTTTGTCGTAGTGACATTCAACCAAATTCCACCTCTTTCAAAGGTGGCATCCATTGAATTTGGTTGAATTTCACTACGACACAATAATTACTACAGGCTGCTTTTTCTATATATCAAAGCTGGCATGGGTTCTTCGCATGTGAAACCTCATTCCACTCCTTTGATACAACCACCTAACTTCACCAGTTAGAGAGTTAATTAGTTTATTTTTAATTACACTCCTAAGTGGGGTCTTTAACAATCTTAAGACGCCTGCCGCTACAGCGCAAGGAATTCTCAAGGCAGCCAGCAAATATCGCATTTTCGGTATTTTTAAGAATTTTCGGCATATGTCTTGAAACACCCGTTGTAAATAGAGTGCAATGAAAACTAAAAGATATCAATAGCTGACGTAACCCTTAAAAACACCTTTTTATAAGTTACATTCTATAAGTTACAATACATTAAAAAAATACAAGGCTACAGCGTAACCTATATAATATCAACAATTATAAGGGTTACAATGTAACTGATATCTGTAACCGTTACAATGTACCTTATATATGTATGAGTTACAATGTATCTTGCTAAGTTATCCGTTACAAAGTATCGGATAAACATGATTTTGTGCACGGATAGTAAGAGTTACAAAGTTAAGAGTGTATGAAAGCTGCGTGATACACAGGAAGTAACCATCTGTTTTTGCGCGTCACTCGGCCCCCGAGCTATAGCCACAGCTGCCTAAAGTTCACCGACGGCATCAAAACCTCTGAAGGCCTTTTTCATTCGTCTGGGCAAACATGAGCACGTCTTTCTTTTTAAGGACATGATATTCATTTAGGGACCGCTTTCTACCCAACAAGTTATTTCAAATATAGAAAACGAGTTTTGGCACGTGCCAGCTAGTCTCTTTAGAAAATAAAATGTTTTACCTGTTTCTCTAAAAGTGTTTCTTTTTTGAGTCCTTGTTTTCTAGTATCGAAGTAACAATCGATGGTAGCACTTCTCACTGTACCTGATACGTCTCCATGTTAACATTTATTCGCCAACTGCACTTCAAGCAATGCTAATAAATGCGCTAATGGTAACGAGTAAAGCATAAGTTACATCTGCCATTTACCTACGCAAAAAGGCTAGCTACGCATTCCTAATAAATTCAGAAGCGCAAAATCTGAGTTGACTAGCGAAGCATTTGCGCATAAAAAAGACCTGTCTTAATATAAATAATTGGCAAGATAGAGAATATTTCAATAACTTCCTTGACCACCCGGAGTTTTAATAAAATTGTAGTTTCCTGCTTTCATCAGTGCTGAAGAAATGTCAGGCAGTGCTGTCACATACACTTTTTTGAGAAATCCATTCGAAATCAATGATAGAGTCGGGCAGAAACAAAGTATCCCTACGGGATTTGATGCCATCCAAGGGCATATTTATTTAATCTTACTTTACTGCCTGAGTTCGTATTTCTTTGTTGCGACACTCGCTATTGTAGCGATGCAACAACTACAGTGTGCTAATCCTGAAGAGACTGAAATGTAAACTGCACGTTACTGGTGAAGTTGACGAGGCAGTGGTACCAAACCGGAAACCCCGTGACAGGAGGCATAGATAGGTTCGCTTTCAACCTCTAAATCAATTCTTAGTGATGTACGTTTTTTTTCTTGCGCCGAGAAGAGTCACCAGTCAGCGCATCTGAACAGGAAGCCCTGATGGGGAGGACATATATAAAAGGTGCGCGTGTGCCGTTTAATGAACGTCGCCCTTTTTGCACAGTAGTGTTTACGGCCAGCAGGCGCGCACACGTACAGATAACCAGGCGACGATCAAAAACTAGACAAGGAATGGTGTCGTAATGAATGGTCTGTACCACGCTTAGCACCATCCAAAAGACGGCTGGAACAGGACCCTGAAATTTTAACGCTGTGCATTCTTTGGGAACATGTACAAATCTCCCCTTGTGACATGAAGACTCACCAGCTTTTCAATTCACTCTCAACCCCATGCACCCATCCAGAAAAAAAAACAGAATAAAAAATGAAGGCAGCTTCACACTACTGGTGCCAAGCCTGAAGGAAGTGCGGAGTGGGGCAGCCTTCTTTGTTTCTCTTCGGTTTTGTCTTTATTTCCTGCTCTCTTTTCTTCTTTTCTCTTTTCTAGTTTTTCTGTTATTTTTTCCCTTTTTATTTCAATTTGTTTCTATCTTTCTTCCTATTTCCTCCCTTTCTTTCTCTCTCTTTCTATTTCTCACTTGCTGCCTCCTCTTCTTTTCTATTTTTATATATGGTTTTGCCTACTTTACGCCAAGCGACGACACCATACGACTTCCCGGGCCCCTAAAGTGCTCCGCACTTGATATCATCATCAAGGCGCTCGAAGGACAAATGAAGACTTCTCCTTGGCGCGAGCGCGTGCTAAATATGCTACAGAATGCTAGGCTATACGTGGTTTTGCCAGCGTTACGCCAAGCTACATCAGACGACGGCAGCATACGATAGCCCGGGCCCCTAATGTACTCCGCACTTAATATAAGACTTCAATTTGCCGATATGTCGTGCCATCTCAAGTATACCTACACATATGTGCTGCTCGCAGAATTTGTTAACCACACAGCTGCGCAGTAAGAGGAGAGGAATTACCTGAGTATCCCTCGCGCAACACTTATGCAATATGAGGAGCAGGATCTCTATTAAAAGAAATCTTTCTATACCTACTTTACCAGGGCTTATGATTTGATGAGTCCTCTTGATTTCTACGCCGCCCCTATCACCAGTAAAGTGCAGTTTACTACTACACTATCACAGGGAACGGCTTACTCTATTGGCCGCATCAAATCGCCGTTACGCGACACCGTAATCGTCTGGTCAACATTGGGCGATTATTACGTACAGCCTAACACACCTAGGCGCTATTTTAGGTACATTTTAGGTGCGCAGAATACAGCATCATAGCCGACGATGTTCTTCAAAATAAAAATGCAGGCTCAAAGAAGCATTGTTAACTTGTAGAATCAAGGTGAAGTATATGTTAGATCCAGTAAATAAAAAAATTACCCTAGTTCTACCCAGTGTGAAATATGCAGAAACAGCGAAGTTACGGTTCTGATGTGATTCCCTTGTGGTTTTCCGGGATTTTGATTCATGTTTTGTGATTTCTGTGTTGGTGTCTCTGAGGTGTTATTTGTGAGGTGTTATGTTGGTGTTATTTGTAGAGTAGAGGTGCAGTGAGAACGGTATGGTGACACATTTGTTGCACCATCGCCATCGCCATCCACCATTACCCCCGTCCCATCATTATCCCCACGGCACAGTCACCACAAGATCTTTGGCTTGACTCCACCACACACACATACCACACGTTTGGGTTCGGTTCTTAAATCCCCCCCCCTCCTCCCAACCATGAGGCTTCCGTAGCTCCTGCTAAGTCTCCCGTCGACGACGCTGCCGTTTTCGTGCGAATGCGCGTTGGTTTTCTGTGAGTGAGCGTTGGCAATGTCCTTGCCTCACGTGCCACTGATCCAATGACTTTAGGCCCTATTCGTTTCTCCATTTCACTGTGTGGCTACGGCTTTGCCTGCGACCGAGGCAGTTACGCCATCTATGGGTGTATCTGGGAACCAGTTTTTGCGTGATGAATTTATGCCCTATTCATGCTCGAGCCATGCTTTCTCGTTTTCAGTGTGTGGCTAACGCTTCATCGGCAACCTAAGATGCATCGATGTGCGCGCCCGGTTAGGGTGTAGCCACTCTGCGGAGCCCTGCATTCTCTTGCCGGTGAGTGCGGTGGCACGCCGTGAGCCTGAATATGGCAGGCGCACCGCAGTACACGCCGCAATTGACCTCACCCTTGAGCTGAAGAAGGTGCGCATGAAGGCACCCTACTGCAACCGAGGAAGTTATGCCATCTCTGGGTGTATCTGGGAACCGGAGCGTGACTACTCTCGACACTTATTTGTTGTCTGGCGTAACCCCAGAACAACGCCGCTGTTGAAACGCCAGGCCGGCGCGCGGCACTGACAAAGCCCAAGCTGGAGGAACGGCCTTCATGAAGCCCGCTGTTAGCTCTCTTAGGGCGCCTACTACAAGTACAGTTAGGCGGTCTCGACTACACAATTTACGATAATATTTTTTGATGTAGCGAAACCCCGACTACGCGTTTCTAAGGCAATATACGCACGTAGCTGCACACATTGTTGTTGGTGCGATGGAAGATGATGACGATGAGGAAGAATTATGGCTGACACCTTTGTAATGAATGGGAAGCTTTAAACCACAAACTCGCAAGGCAATTCGCCTGCCCTGAACCATGGGGCGATTCTACTCTTATGTCGCGCAATACTGCACTTGCTAACACGTTTCCTCGCCATAGTTGACGCTTGTTTAGGATCTTTTTCCGAAAAAAAGTTTCAAGCACTGGCGCTGTTAAATGCGAAGCATTTCTTAGCGAACCTTTGGTACTTTGAGCGTTTCTATCTACGTATCTATCTATCTCTCTATCTATCTAGCCGCCTACATCAGGGTGCTCTCATGATCACCTCCTTAACTTGTTGTAGATCAAATTTTGCATGGGAGGGTAAGATGATTTTACTAATATGACTATCGGGTCATGACATGAATTACGCGAAAATCCTGTCGCGTACGTCGTCAAACCCTTTTCCTCCAGACACGTCTGACACATACCCGTTTATCATGGGCTGCGGTATACGGGTATGCGCCACAGGTGATTGACAGTTTCTATCTATTGAAGAACGGCGAGTACAGACATTGGTAACTTGAATGCGAGAGCGTTAAGAAAAACCGACATCGGCAGCGTTGACCCGACGAATTGAAAGAATGAAAATTAGGATCCCAGCAGGAATCGAACCCAAGCATTCTGCGTTGTAATCGGGTATTCTACCACAGAGCCAGCCTCGGTCTATAAACTGGTTTGGAAAAACAGCCTATGCAGGCGTAATGTCGGTGAAACGTCAATTGTGGTTATGGTGTTGGCTATCTAATTTTGCAAGAAAGCAATAAACACGACATATGTACTCCTACGATACAGGCCTCATATCAGATTAACGTCTGGGGTTCCGGTGTTGGCTACGCTCTTATAGCAGTCTAATAAATATTACATTTGTATTCCTATGATTCAGCAATCCATATTGAATCATTTCTCGACCCCTGAAGAATACATTAACGAAAGTTACGTATGATATTCACATCAGCGCACCGTAAAGGGCACTTAGTACGCCATAACTACGCAGTGTCCTGTTCATTTCCTACGAGGCTGTGCGATGGCCTTATGCTGACCGAGGATGATGCCAGATTCACAGACAGCCGCTCTGTAAACTAGGCTACGTAGGCCACATACGCCCAGGTAGTCTACGGAACCACAAGCGCCATCCACTGAAGTTGGTCCGCGTAGCACTATCCAGACCTACCAGCCTCGACGCCCTATGCTTCACCAACGCGAAGGGTGACTTCAGGTTCCGACATGTCGCCGGCTCTATCGACAGACAATTTGTCGACGAAATGACCGAGGCATGCACGATTTCCAACAGCTTTACTACACCTCATACTTCACTACGCATGGACCCCTCGTCACCGTGATCGCGACCGGAACCAATGAAAAGTCATGACCAGCTGCTGGTACTAACTGACCATGATGATGATGACCATCTTCAAGAACTGTCTAGAACCTCTCCCACACATGCACACGGGTTCGTGAAGCGTGCGTGCGTTCCCCATCATAACGGACAATTGTAAGCACTACATATCAGCTTACCGCTTCTGGTGTTGGTAATACCCACGTTGCCGTTGGCAGCGTTACCCATCTGTAAACAACTGTTTGTATAACACTTATACGGCTATTCAACATATTGCCACGCGCTTAATATGCCAGCGAGAAAGAGGCAGACGAAGACGCAGTAGCTCTCGCGCCAGTGCCTTTGTTTTGGCTGTGCTGTGCCGACCCCGTTCGGGACTTGGGGCCTTGTATCGCTGCCTTGTGCACGTCGCCTCTGTATTAAATGTGACATTTTATTGGTGGAGGTGCTGGGTAATCTCACCTATGCAACAGACCCCTTCCAGTAGCAGGAACGCGAACCAGAAACCGGAACTTACGCCAGTACACCCTGCTAGCCGGAGAATTCGGGGACTGGCCCCCGAGATTGTGCCCCGCTGTACAACTTCAACGTCGACAGGTATGGAGGATACTACTGCGCTCACCCCTGCTGCCATCCCTGCTGCTGCAGCTGCAGCTGCAGGTGCACCCGCTTACTACACACTGCAAAAACCGCGCGTGCCGAGTCCCTTCCATGGTGGTCTTTTTGAAGACGTGGAAGACTGGCTGGCTGAGTTCGAGCACGTAGAGGATTTCAATGAGTGGGACGAAGACGCGAAACTCAGGAATGTCTACTTCAATCTTCTGGATGGTGCTCGTACATGGTTCCAGAACCGCAAGGGCCTCCTAACATCATGGCGCGAGTTCTGTCGCAGGCTTCTCGGGACGTACTCCAGCCCTGATCGTCGAGAGCGAGCTGAATGGGCCCTCCAGACCCGCATTCAGATGCCTAATGAAGATGTGGCTATGTACGTGGAGGATATGGTCCATCTGTTCAACCGAGCCAATCCAAACATGCCGGAAGACAAGAAGCTGCGACACTTGATGCGAGGTGTGAAAGAGCAACTCTTTGGTGGACTCATTCGTAGTCCGCCTAAGACGGTTGCGGAGTTCCTAACTGAAGCCGTCGCCATGGAGAAGGCGCTGCAGCAGTGGAACCAGTATGATCGGCAAGTGAATGCTACCTATAATACCGGCCTAGGATCATTCCCGACTGACGTGGAAACGCTTCGGCAGCTTATACGTTCGGTTGTCCGCGACGAACTGCAACAGTTGCACCAGGCGCAGCAGCAGCCTACCACTAACTGCATCGCCAGCATCATACGTGAAGAAGTGCAGCATGCGCTCGGCGCGCATCGTCGCGAAGCACCTGTTCAGGTTCCTGCACCACTTGAGGCATTCACACCTTCAAGTGAACCTCGATGTGTGAGTTACGCCGACGCTTTGAGACGCACAGTCCCGTCGTCGGTGACACCACCTCCGGTGAGCGGCTTCCAGCACGCCAGTTATGCCGACACATTCGGACACATCTCACCTGCAACAGTGCCGCTATCGGCAGCAACCCCGTATGCCAAACTTCAGTCTGCACAGGCGGTTCCTTATTTTGAGGACACTCGGCCCTCCGCGCGTAAATCCGACATTTGGCGCATGCCGGACCGACGACCGCTCTGCTACCACTGTGGTGAGGCGGGTCACGTGTACCGAGAGTGCCAGTACCGGCGACTTGGCCTTCAGGGTTTTCCAGCCAATTCACCCCGTCCCCGGTTCGGACAGCGACCACCCGCAATTGAAGATTTTATCGCTCGGCAGCGTCTACCACCCAGGCGTCAGTCGCGTTCACCATCACCACGGTCGCCATCCTATTCGGGCAACAGGAGTCGGATGCCGCAAGGACGATCTCCGAGCCCTCACCTGGAACACTGACGCCAGCGACCTTTCGAGGTGAGGCCGCTGATTATCGACGTGATGAAGACCACGACCTCCAATCGACGAGACATCGGACCGACGGAAATTCGACGACGCATGTATCCCAGCCTGGCGACATTTCAAAGGACATACCTGTGCTTATCGACGGTCGGAATGTAACTGCTCTAGTAGATACTGGCGCTGACTACTCGATCATTAGCGGAAAATTGGCCAGCCTACTGAAGAAAGTTAGCATGCCTTGGACAGGGTCCCACGTACGCACTGCTGGAGGACATGTTGTCACGCCGCTTGGTGTGTGCACTGCGAGGCTATAAATACGAAGTTCCACGTTTTTGGTCAGCTCCCTCGTGCTACGCGAATGCTCCCGCGAATTAATTCTCGGAATGGACTTTCTTCGGGAATACGGTGCCATAATCGACCTACGCAGACGCTGCATTTCCTTTTCTACAGTCAAGGCTACGTCAAAGGACACCTGCCGCCGTACAGCCGCCCTTCGTGTTTCCGACGACAGTGTGACAATACCACCTCGTGCAAGTATCATGATTCAGGTGACTTCCGAAGGAACAAGTGATGGTGAAACACTGGCAGAGTGCAACGTCTCCCTGTTGCTGGCGCTTGGAATTTCTGTGGCACGAGGCATCGTTGACATTAGGAACGGTCAAGCCGAGGTCATGATCACGAATTTCACAAATGAGCATCGTCACCTGTTCCGTGGCACTGCCGTCGCCTACGCTGAAGCCTTGGAGGACGTCATTGAGTGTTTTACGTGTGAAGACAGTAGCCGCGATGGACAAGCCGTAACAGATGTTGACATCAACAACGCACTGTCAGAAGAGCACAAGAAGGCCTTGCGAGAGCTCGTACTTGAATTCAGGACGTGCTTTGCTCAATCGTCTAAAGTGAGTATGACGCCAATCACGCAGCACAGGATAATCACTTACGATGACGCAAGACCTATCCACCAACAGCCATACCGTGTCTCGCAGAAAGAACGCGCAGCCATTAAGGAGCAAGCCAAGGAAATGATCGACGATGGCGTTATCCAGCCTTCGAACAGTCCGTGGTCATCACCCGTCGTCCTGGTCAAGAAGAAAGTTGGTACGCGTCGCTTCTGTGTCGATTACAGAAAGCTCAACAACGTCACAAAAAAGACGTTTATCCGCTGCCGCGTATTGATGACTCTCTTGACCGGCTACGGCGAGCGAAGTATTTTTCTTCCCTTGATTTGAAGAGTGGCTATTGGCAAATCGAGATTGATGAACGCGACCGTGAAAAAACAGCCTTTGTCACGCCGGATGGCCTCTATGAATTTCGAGTGCTCCCGTTTGGTGTCTGCTCTGCGCCAGCTACCTTCCAACGCATGATGGACACTGTGTTAGCCGACTTAAAGTGGCAAAGCTGCCTTGTCTACTTAGATGACGTGGTCATGTTTTTAGCCAGCTTCTCCGAACATCTGAAGCGACTACGACAAGTACTCGAGGCAATCCGGTCGGCTAACCTTACGTTAAAGCCACAGAAATGGCACTTTGGCTACGAAGAACTGAAGTTCCTTGGGCACCTTGTGAGCGCGGAAGGCGTTCGTCCTGACCCCGAGAAAACCACCGCTGTAGCAGCCTTCCCGACTCCTGCCGATAAGAAAAGTGTTCGGTGGTTCCTTGGGCTATGTGCATACTACCGGCGCTTTATAGGCAATTTTTCGAAAATTGCCGAACCACTTACTCGACTCACTAGAGCCGACACACTATTCGTTTGGAGCTCTGAATAAGAAACTGCATTCACCGAGCTTCGCCATCGCCTGGCATCACCTCCTGTTCTTGGGCACTTCGACGAGGAAGCCGAAACAGAAATTCACACCGACGCCAGTAACATCGGTCTGGGCGCGGTACTCGTACAGCGGCAGGGGGGAGTTGAAAGAGTCATCGCTTACGCAAGTCGCACCCTATCACGCCCGAAGTCCAAGTACAGTACAACGGAGAAGGAGTGCCTTGCCGTCGTATGGGCACTTGCTAAGTTTCGACCGTACCTCTATGGCCGCCCATTCAAGATAGTGACGGCGGGTTCGATCCCGGCCGCGGCGGTCGCATTTCGATGGAGGCGAAATGGTAGAGGCCCGTGTACTTAGAGTTAGGTGCACGTTAAAGAACACCAGATGGTCGAAATTTCCGGAGCCCTCCACTACGGCGTCTCTCATAATCATATCCTGGTTTTGGGACGTAAAACCCCAGATATTATTATTATTAAGATAGTGACGGATCATCACTCGCTGTGCTGGCTCGCGAACTTAAGAGACCCTTCCGGACGACTAGCACGCTGGAGCTTACGTCTGCAGGAGTACGACGTCACTATCGTGTATGAGTCAGGTCACGCACACGAAGATGCAGACACGTTATCACGCGCGCCAGTTGAACCTCCCGCTCAACACCTCGAAGATGACTGCCCTTTTCTTGGAGCCGTAAGCATAACAGACTTAGCTACACGGCAGCGAGCAGACGCTGGATTGCGACCTATAATGGAACATCTAGAAGGCCGCAACGTATCTCTGCTCCCGAATATCGCTCGCGCATTGCATCCTTTTGTTTGCGACAGGGCGTGTTGTACAAGAAGAACGCTGCTGCCAGCAACAAAACTTATCTATTGGTCGTTCCAGCAGGGCTCCGTGACGAAATTCTATTTGCCTGCCACGACGAACCTTCATCTGGCCACCTGGGCATCACCCGAACCCTCGCTAGGGTACGCAAGTCATACTACTGGCCGAAACTTGCCGCTTGCGTTAAACAATACGTTCAAGCTTGCCGCGAATGCCAGCGCCGAAAGTCCCCACCTGTTAAGCCTGCGGGGTTACTTAACCCTATCCAGCCACCCAGAACACCCTTCGATCAAGTCGGCATGGACCTCCTGGGCCCGTTTCCCTTGTCGTCTTCGGGAAACAAGTGGATAATTGTCGCTACAGATTATTTAACCCGCTACTCTGAAACGAAGGCTCTTCCCAAAGGCACTGGCGCGAGAGATACTGCGTCTTCGTCTGCCTCTTCCTCGCTGGCATATTAAGCGCGTGGCAATATATGTGTGCGTCTCGTCTAAAATTTATACAAATCTTTAGCGTCATTTTGTAACGTTTTGCTCAGTAAAAAGATTACGCCACAGTCACCTTCCCGCTGCATGCTTCGCATAACATCGAATCCAACGGTACGTAGGCTCGCCGAATTTTTCACGAAAGAATGTTCTATAGGACGCCGTGCTATTTTCAGGCATTAACGAAAGTACGTTATCTCACGCCACCAAAAAGAAATTATATGCCTCTTCACATGTTATTGCTAAAGGCTATGCGCATTTTACGGAAAACTCTCATGTGAGACAGACATGTGGAACCAATGGTGTCAGCGTAGTCGCATTTCGTACAGATTGCTCTACAGCTAGAAGATTTTTATGGACAACTACAGTGTGAGCCGGATCGGCATCCACTGTTCATGGAATGTACTGCTCTAATATAATTTCAGTACGTTCACCGCGTTCTTTGAAACCTATTTCTGCGTAACGCTTGTTGTGCACCTGAAGAGTCCGCCTTTATTATTTTGTTCGCTATGCATATACAATAAGCACATTTGTAATAAATACCATGGAAGAAAAAAAAATTGGCAGATTCCACGCGTTGTGGGAATCGGTTTCATGCGAAGCAGTAAGCTAATACTTATATGCTATATTTTATGGCTTTGAGCCAAGTGTTACCAGGTGGATCGACGTGTTTTTCTAAGTGTAGTAGCTGTGTGCACATTGTGGAATTACCAGGCACGCGACGTACCTGTGACGATGTGACGGTGTGACGACGTACACGAATGGATTTTCCCGCTATTCATGTCATATCCCGACAGTCATATTCGTCAAATCATCTTACCTTCGCATGCCAATTTTGGTCTACACTAAGTTAAGGAGGCGATCATGAGAGCATCCAGTCGTAGGCGGCTAGATAGATAGATAGATAGATAGATAGATAGATAGATAGATAGATAGATAGATAGATAGATAGATAGATAGATAGATAGATAGATAGATAGATAGATAGATAGATAGATAGATAGATAGATAGATAGATAGATAGATAGATAGATAGATAGATAGATAGTGTGATGTTGTTAGTGGGCTCAGGCCTCTTGCACACAAAGAAGGTCTCACAGAAACGTCGAGGCTTTAATGTGGACGCGGGACGGAACTGACGAGCACGTTGAACAAGCACATACACATAACACACACTTTGGTCTATACGTTTATTGAGAAGCGTCTATCGGCGCGGCGACGGCACACTCACACCCTCACGGCACGTCGACCGCGCGGCGATGTTTCATACATCGAATTTTTACACAACCTCTTGTTCTTTGGCAAATGAAAAGGCTGAACATTGCTATGTTCTTTACATATGCGGGCTTTCTAGTAAGGCACGCGACTGGGATGTGTTCACGGCTAACATCGAGTGTGACGTTGTCTCAACATCACTCGCGCCCGTCCGTGTCGTTCTCCATGACTTTGATGCTAGAAAAGTTTCCTATAACACATATTTCTTAGTGGAAACAAGTTATGATAATCTCTCTTGCTAAGATACTTCCGTGATAACCCTTGAAGGCGAAGCTCAAGCGTCCTCCAAGTTTTTTAGTTTGAGCCAAGCGTTGCGAGGTGTAACGACGTCTTTGTGTAAGCCGAGTAAATATTTGCAGATGGTGCGCTTACCAAGCAAGTCGACTACACTAGCGCCTAAAGCTTAGCTTATGGTCCGACGTAGCGTGAGCAGTCACCTTCGAGCATAGCCGTCAGTTTTATCCAAAAGATGTTCTCGCTACTTTGCTATGATGTGGATGTCATAACAGTGATTCTTGGCTTATTCCTCCGGGATCGAGCAACGCTCTAGAGCTTGCTGACGCATAGCTTTACAAATTTAACGTTTATTACATTGTTATAAATGCGGATAGTCAACACTACAAACACAGTTCACGTTGCCGCGACATTATGCCTGCATAGTGCTGTCTCCTAAGCACTTTCAAGCAGATGCGTGACTTTTGGTAGAACACTTGACTGTCACACAGAATGCCTGGGTTCGATTGCGGCTCGCATCGTGACTGTAAATGTTTATTTTTTGCATCGGGATTTTTCGCTCGCCAACTACGCCGCCAACAAGGCCGCCGACGCTGGAACCGGGTTTTCTGCTTTACGTGCTAATTAACGCTATCGCGTTGTGATTACCATCGTCTATTCTCGCTGTTTCTGGGTTGATATTGGCAGCGCATCACCTGTGGCCTATACCCGCATTCCACGGGGCTTAGTTAGCCGGTATGCGCAACACGCTGTCATGGTGTGTCATGTTGTTCATCTCATGGCCTATCAGACAGGTTCGTCATTCAACCACACTCTCCTGTGCTAGTTTTGGTATATGCCAAATTAAGGAGCCTCGACCACGAGTGCTCCCAGAGGTTGAGATAGATAGATAGATACATAGATAGATAGATAGATAGATAGATAGATAGATAGATAGATAGATAGATAGATAGATAGATAGATAGATAGATAGATAGATAGATAGACAGACAGATAGATAGATAGATAGATAGATAGATAGATAGATAGATAGATAGATAGATAGATAGATAGATAGATAGATAGATAGATAGATAGATAGATAGCCTCAATTTATTTCTGCCAAGTCTGATCTTCAATGCTTGCAATTTGCTTACGTGCAGCACCCTAGTGCAACGTGACGCAAATGATAGCGTAAGCTCCACCTAAGTATTGAGGGATGAAAAAAATTGGACCATCTCCCCGAAGGAAACCATGATGAGATGCGAAGCAGCAGCGTTGCGCACGGGTGGCGTCACGGGTTGAACGGTGCTAACGCGGGTGCTGTGGTGAGCGCTGGAAGATTCGTTTGAGCGAAACTCGGTGTAGCGTTTACTGGTGTAAACGTTTGTTTGAAACGCAGACACGGGAGGCGAGCGGGCGTTGGAGCCGGCAGCTGCGGGCGCTCCGGCGGGTGAGGGAGAGAAGGACGTACGCGCGCACCTGCGAGGGAAGCGTGCGAGGGGAGCGTGACGTCAACGCCCAGCTGAGGCGTGACCTACTTGGCACCGCTCCAACACCTGCGCCGAGAGAAGCGCGTTGCCTCGCGTTTGTGCGGACGGAGGGACAGCGTTACTCAGGCTAGTCAAAGAGCTGCTTCACATCTAAAAGAGGGCTCTTTTTGCGCATCGATACTGGTTGAGTGAAATGGCTTGAGCGAACGCCGAAATAAAGGCCAGCAAAGTGACAAGTGTCATGAGAGGCCACAGTGAAAAATGCTATTTGCTACCAGCAGCTATTTCGAGCATCGTTGGGTGAAAAAAAAACGAAAAAATTAGACTTAAGGCATTACTTTCATGTTGAACTCATTTACTGTCACTGAAGCAGGCCTTCGCGCCGGACACCATTCGTGATGATTATACTCATAAAGTTCACTTATTATTAAGAAAAAATTATGGATTATATTATTTTCATAAATGGGGTGATATATATATAGATCGATATATTGAAGTTTACTATATAGATTTATTAAAGCTTAAATTTTCGTCTTCGTCACCGTCTATATTACTTTAAATTATCAGTTCTTCTATCATTTATTCCTCATTTACATTCACAGGTATCCCCGTTCATGTTATATTAAAAAAAGGATGTTTTTAGGAACGACTTAAAATTATTTCTTTCAGATGCCAAATAATTACTTTAAGCAACAGCACGGCTCAACCGAATAGAGATTTATTGCTGCCATAATGCTGCTTGTTATAAAGTTCATATCTATTTTGGTATCTGGTGTTGCTTGTGTACTAAAAAAACCTTTCTTTAAGAGTTGTTATTTACCAAATATGCAGTTTATTTTCCTGCAGTGTTTTGCTTTTATTTGGCAGGTTGCCAATGAAATAAACGTACCTACAGCTTGACGGTCTTTTAGATGCGAAGCAGCTTTTGCGCTGGGCTTTGTCCGTAGTTCCATTGGCGACCGTCCGCTTTCTAAAACCTACCATAGCCATCTGTAAAATATTGCACGCGCGCTCGCACCAAGGAGAAGTCTTCTTCGCCTTCTTCCATCATCTTGATGATGATACGTGCAGATCGCGCGCTCGCGCCAAAGAGAAGTCTTCTTCGTCTTGTTCTTCGATCGCCTTGATGATAATACGTGCAGAGCACTTTAGGGGCCCGGGCTGCCGTATGCTGTCCTAGCTTGGCATAACGCAGACAAAACCGCGTGTGCTGACACGCGCTAGCGCGTTCGGGCCTGTGTAAGGGGCTGGGTAAGACGCTGTGCGCTCTCCCCCTTACACTCTCTCAGCGATCACGTGATGGCGTTGGGGAACGAGATTCTGCAGACGAGCGATGAGCCCAGGTGGTGTGCTCCAACAAGAGTTCGGGACGAGTAACAGCAACAGCAACTACAGTGAATTCATGGTGTGCTCCACATGCAACGACGCGTTAACATCGGGCAAGGTACCCGTGATGAACGAAACTTAAGTCAGCCTATGCGCTCCTTCGCATCCCGACATGGTTACCTTTAGTGGCAGATAGCGAAATTTTTTAATATTATTTTTATTACCGATGTGCTCCTGACAACGCTGAAATTTCGGACTCCTTGCGTATTGAATAAACAAACGCACAATGCATTTTCTTTCTTTAATAACGTCTACAAATCAACGTCTTCTGCCCAAAGCAAATGAGTGATTATTATGCAACAAATCAAATGCCGTCAAGACTCATGCACATACTTTTCAAATTACACCTGAAATTATCGATAGCGTTTTTCAATGTCAATTGTGGGTGCGTTTAACAAACCGTAGCTTCGTGTCCCTCAATTCTGGTGACGGACCAAATGGCGTTATGATGATTGGCTTGTCGTCTTCGGGAAGTATGCGGAACTGTTGCAGCAGCGTGGTCAGGTATAGGTACATCTCAACCATGGCCATGTTTTCGCCTGGACACGCCCTCCTCCCTAAACGAGAAATGGGTTAAGAAAGACTAAGTTCGCCGCAGACCAAGCAGATATTTTAGTCTCCGCTGCCGAGGAGATAATCATGATAGCAGACCGAACTATGGAAGGAAGTATTAATTCATTCGCTTTCGTTATTGGAATGCCTAGGTATAGTGGATCCCCTGTGAAAATAAACAGCAATAAACTGCTGCGTCAGGCAAAGTGCGCAATTAGCATTGTGTATGTTGTTATGCTGTGACGCACCAGACTGGTGTATTGCATGGTCAGAAGACCGTAGAAGTCGGTGTAAATTAGGACCTTTTGTCCCTGTATTTAAGATATACGCCTTCAATGGAGATGGAAATGTAGAAGGTCTCAATCAAAAATCAGGGTGCTACTAGAAAATTTCTCTAATATAGCCGTTATACTTCCGCGAGAAGGGCAAGCAAAGGAAGCGCTTTTAAGATGAAAGCCAAGGTAATTCTTTTAAAAAAAGTTTTTTAAACTAAAAATTCTTGCATCTCTTTCCAATATAATTATAAGAGTTTATCGGTGCTGTTCAGTCAGGAAATATTAAGGCGCAGCTGTATATAGCATACCTCCTTGATTTATATCCGTATCGCTGTCCGTATGCAAAAAGCCATAGTGCCCTCTACGGCGCAGTGGAAAAACTACTGTAATCTATTAGTTCTTCCACTTGTATCTAGAGGGAACTAGGGGTTTCATCAATGTAATGCTGCAGATTTATATTTGAATCGTTAAAGGTAATAAAAACCCCGGTGCCCTCTTGAAAGCGGTGGAAGACCTAATATAATAAAGTGCTAAAAAGCCGTCAGTACGTGCATCCACGACAGTAGAGTCGAGGCGTTGAGTTGGCATGGTCGTAGGAAGCCAGTATGGGGAGGCCACGCATTAAGAGAACGCGCAAGGAGCAGCGCGCTTATGAAGAACGGCGATGATCGCAGAGAAGAGAGTACCCCCTTTCCCCATTTTCGTTGGTCACCCATCTTCACTGAGTGGAATGGTGTCAGGTTTTTTATACCTTAAATCACAGTTTTCCGAAATGAAACCCTGCTTGTTAGTAAGCGCTTATCTTCATAGTTATGGTTACGTTACTCATGGAGTTCAATGTATATTTTCTTTTTTTTTCTTTTGCCAGACGTTTTCCCAGGAAGTTTTGAAATAGTAGGCATCCACTGGGCTGCATCAACTTACAATTTATGACGGTATGACAAGAGCATATGATAATGCTACAACATTATTTAAAGCCCTATTTGACTATAGTTTGCCTGCGGAATGTATCATCCGACAGCAAAAGCAACAGCCTCGCGCACAATAAACATTTTTACGCAGTCATTTTTTATGGTAATGGCTTGATTCCTGTTCAGAATACGTTACTGGCCTCTGTCACTGCGCTTTAAGTGTTCATTGAAAAGGTTGACCTCACCAACGGAAAAAGAAAGCAGACCGTCAGGTCTCGTTGTCTTGGCTGTGCCGTCGGGATTCAAGAACCGCGAAGGGTCGAATTCGTCCGGATTCTTCCATAAGTTATGGTCTCTGTGGGCTGTCATCAGATTTGGAGATATCACGGTGCCCTTAGCGATGCCGTAGCCATCGATGTTCGTATCTTTTCCCACGCTGGAAAGCAAGAAAAGCGTAGGGTTCTTGCTTCTTATGCATTTCCTTCTACTGTTGTCTGCTTGAGCTTGCCGTTTTGTTTTCTTTCTGTGTGTTTCCTTATTATTTGTCATTTTGTTCATGACTTGGGTCTTGAACAGCCCAACTAGAACTAGTACTAATTGGGTCATAACGAGAACAATGCCTTTAGTATGTTTGCTGAATGCAACGCGGTATATCTTTAACGTACCTATTTGCAAATAATTAAAATTCTAATATTCATAAGTTCACGTTAAAGAGACATGGAGTGCAAATAAGGACACAAGAGAGAAGTCAAGACACCACAAACGCCGACTATCCCCCGAAAAGACGCACAACGGCGGAAAAGCAAGAAGGCACAAAAGCTTGCACGCCCTGGCTCTTTAACATGAATAATTACCAACTCACTCAGCTCTCTTTTATTCTAAGTCATAAGTTATTCCGTGGACGTTGACGTGCGCACCTATATATTAGAGAATATTGTGAAACTTTTATGATAGGGATCATGCATTCTGGGTTCGGAAGCTGCCAGTTAGAAATAACTGTGCTGAATATGTAACAGAGAGACTAACAACATCAAACATTACCAGTGATGCAAATGAGAAATGTGCGGTCGATGCTGATCGAGGGTTATCAGCTACGATATCTCGAGCAGTCAATACGACCATGTGTTGTGGGTCGGATTATCAAGAAATTATTGAAACTTGCCAAACAGGCTGCCGCGTGGACGCGTTTAAATTTATTCCATGACAAGGAAGAAGTAGCAAACAAATGTCTCAAAATGAGTAGAGACCCATAAACGAAACTAACTTTTACGCCCCCTGTTAGTAGCCTACATTTAATCTTTTTCGAACAAGCGATCGCCCATTATGCGGGAAAAAATATTTCTGGAAGAGTTTACATACGCGCGCGGTATGTTGAATGGTGTGGCCAGCTTCCAGCGGAACATCTCCCAGATGGTGGCCATGGTTAGTGGCATAGACGTGTGGTCATCCCAGCATGGCGGGCGATCACTGCCTACGACGGCTTCAATCTCTCGTTGCAAATCAGCTTGCAGCGTGTCAGGACGGCTGGCTACGTTGAGCAGGTGCCAGTGTAGGTAATAGTTGCCGCTGGTGGCCGCACCCATCATAATGTCAACCATATTTCCAACAAGTGTATCCACTGTGAGAAGTATTCAGAACGGACTGCGCTTATTTTGCATAGCGCCTCTGAATAGGACTGTGCATTAGGAACTCATAGCTTACTCTAGTCATAAAAACTTCAAAATTTCTTTACTCAACGCCACGTTTAATTGAAGTGCTACGGGGATCGATTAATCATTGCCAAACACGCATCAGTTAGTCATTAACAAACGTGTAATTTTGCAACAAATAGTGGGCCACGAGGATATATCTAGCTCTGCAAGAAAAACGCTTCACAGCTATGTGAGCTCTTCTCTGTAAGTAATGTCCCGCTTCAGCCTCAGTGATTTCGAGCATATTTTAGTGTGCTTGCACCCTCGTCAGAAACTTCTACATATTTGTAATAATAAAAAAATGTGTCAATACACGCAAGCAATAGCGCCGTGACCATGATAACAAAGTAGCACGCATGACTTGCCGCAGCATCAAGTCATGCTCTTTACGCTAAATCGTTTTCACCACGCACTATCATTGAATGGAATAACCTAGCGTCATACATAGCGACCGAAACTAATTTATCATCTTTTCGGGCTTTCTTACGTGAAAAGTTTTACTTAGACTCTAGCACTACCTGTTCTTGTTATGTACGCAACATTACATTTAGCATCAGTGTGAGTTTAATGAATTGCTGCATCTACCACTGTTACTATGTTTATATATTTTCTAATCACAAATATCAAAGCTTTTATATTTGTGTTATACATGATGTCCCTGCTATAATGATGTATTAATTCCATCTTCTATATATGTTCCACAGTTGTATTTCATTTTTACGTTTCTTTTTCCAATGTACCCATCCCCCTATGTAATACCCCCGTAAGAGGACGCTTAGGGGTATTTTCAATAAATAAAATAAATAAATAGAGAGAGTTAAAATTGACAAGAAAGATGCGGTGGCGAATAAGCTTGAACATGGTTTTCTACTCTACACTTTGGAAAAAAGAAATGGGCAGAAAAAAAAACATAGAGAACATGTTTTTTTTTCTGCCCATTTCTTTTTTCCAAAGTGTAGAGTAGAAAACCATGTCATAAAAACTTCAAAATTCAAAAAAAAAAAAAAACATAGAGAACAGGAAGAAGTGGCTCTGTTCGGTCGCTGTTTTTGTGCAGTGTTCGATTTTTGCTCTTTTCTTGGTCTATTACGCTGACACCCATTTCTTCCTCGGCGTGCCAACAAGACGTCGGGTGAAGACTTCGAGGGCTCGGCGCCTTACAGGTACGAGGTTCCTTTATCAAAGACTTGGCTAGTACGCGATCACTACGGTGGTTGGTAACCATCGCCATGAGCCTTATGCTCGTCCAAGTGCGTCAACCCTCATGAGTGATACTGCAGGACACAATGAAAAGCCTGGGGGCTTACAGGCGCGCCAAAACGTCATAAAGCCGGCACGTTTGCACATTCACAACCGCGAAATGGCTTCAGCGAGCCCAGCAGCAATGGACGACGATGAAGCTGAGCGCAAGAAGCTTCGCTTAGAAGAGAATCTTTTCGATGATAAAACGTCAACTTATAACCTAAGTGATGAAGAAGACATGGGCGAAGATGAACCATTTACGTTGGTTGCGTATAAGAAGAAGCGAGCAGAGGGCATCCCAGTCGTCTTTCGTCCAACAGCTGAAGGTGCTAGTTTCTGGAAAGTGAACCCCAATCGAGTGTCAGCCGAAGTAGTTTCCGCTGCTAAAGAAAAAGTGCAGTCATTCAGAACGACCAGAGATGGAAGCTTCAGTGTCAGCGTTGCTTCCTTAGCTTCAGCCAAGCGTCTTCTAATGCTTTCGAATGTAGGCGGCCTGGAAGTTAAGCCTTTCATCCCAGAGTCATACACTCGGAACGTTGGGAAAGTAAAGCATGTGCCTCTGCAGTATTCAGACGAACAACTCCTAGAGTACTTGAGAGATGCAGGGGTTATATCGGCGCGGCGGCAAATGAAATATTACCGCCAGGAAGATGGAGCAGTAACGTCGCGTCCACTTCACACAGTGATTCTGACTTTTCGAGATGACCGCCCGATTCCAGAAAGAATCTACTTAGGATTCACCAGTCATCCAGTGGAAGAATATCTTGGTCCAGCACTCCGGTGCTATAACTGCCAGCGATTCGGACACATGGCAAAAAGTTGCCGTAACACACGCCGGTGTAAGATCTGCTCAGAAGAACACCACCATAAGGAGTGCAAGTCAGTTCTTCAACCTAAGTGTGCAAACTGTGCAGGTAATCACGCTGCCTCATATTCAGGCTGCCCGCAAAGTAAAGCTGCTGCGAAAATGCGTCGGCATGGGCTCATTCATGGAAGAAAACCGCGCCCCAATGAACCCTCTCCAAACCTTGAGATTGTTCATCCTGTACGTGATCTACCTCAGCGCACACCGCAACAACAACAGCCGACAAACACACCAAGAGAACCGCCAAGAGCACACCCGAGAGACCACTCACGAGAAGTACATTTAAGTACCCCAACCTACGCGTCAAAGCTGCGAACGCCCACGCGACCTCAGCCGGAAAGTAGCAGAACCGACAGCGCCAGTGTTCGCCCAAGCTACAACATTGAAACATCACGTCGTTCTCAACAGGCCTCAGAAACTGAACCATTCAAGGGGGACCATGCCTCTGCATCAGTCATGCAATTGATTCTACCAATGCTTTTCGCAGCACTTAAGGCAATCCTGTCTGCTCTACCGGAAGCAAACAACCTGCCAGAAGTAAAAGCCCTGCTGTCTCTGGAAGCACTATTGTATCAACAATCCGGGTCAGACCTGCGACAAGTAACATATGAATAAGCGCTATAAAAATGTCTCCGTACTCCAGTGGAATGCCAACAGTCTTCGAAGGAAGTGTGCTGACTTCCGTAAACTCCTTTTGCAATATAACTTTCCAATACTTTGCATCCAAGAGGCAGGAATGAATGACGATTTCCGCCTCTCTAACTACGTGATATATAAGTCATCTCGTCGAAGTGGTCCTAGCAGAGTGCATCTGTGCGTCAGAAAGGACCTACCTTCTCACCAAGTTCACTCAAGTGATTCAGACTTCCCGGAATTCGTCGCTTGTAAGGTATCCTTTGGTGAGCAGTGCATAACAGTGATTAATTTTTACCTACAACCTTCAAGCCGCATTTCGGTGGAAGAGCTAACAAATATCTTCAATATTTCAAATTCATATACATTTGTATGTGGAGACTTTAATGCGCACAACATAATCTGGGGTAGTGATCGATGTGATGCACGTGGGAACGTTGTTGAGTGTGCCGCAGACAAATGCAATTTGACAATTTTAAATGACGGCTCCCCAACTTTTCTCCGTGGACATAATTACTCGAGTTGCATAGATATTACCATGTGTTCCCAAGATCTAGTGAATGGTGTGGGATGGACAACGGATGTAGAAACACGTGGGAGTGACCATTTTCCCATCCTTATAAGTCACCCCTACTTGCGAAATGATGACATCAGGCGCTACAGCAAACTGACGAACTGGAAAGCTTTTCGGCACCGCCTAACAAACCAAAATAGTGAACTTACGACAGTTGAAAGCTTTACTGAATTTTTGCAAGATAATGCGAATAAATGTACAAAAAAAGTCCCGATTCCAAAAGACTATGCTGCAGTCGACGGAGAGTATGAACATCTAAGAGCCATCAGACGACGTTCCGAAAGGGCATATCGACGCAGCGGAAGTTTAGAAGCATACAAAAATGCACAGAAAATCCACAGTGTAATGCGCCGACGATTAGAAAATTTAGGTAAACGACGCTGGCGTGATTTTTGTGGAACGCTCTCTCCCCACACACCTGTTCCAAGAATTTGGCTGGTAATTCGAGCATTTAGTGGCCCTGTATCACAGAGCTTCCCATTTCGTGCGCTTGCTGTAGCCTTGGACAAACGGGAAGTTGTGGTAGCAGATGAATTTTGTCAACTTATCAGTAGGCCCGCCGCATCACAATGTGCCTTATTTGATAATTCTGTCGCGTTAGCCAGCCAGAAAATTAATGCTTGCTATTGGGCCCAGCATCCTCAACTAGACCCTGTATTTACGTTAAGTGAGCTGCAATGTGCTATAGCATCATGTCGTCAAAAATCGGCCTCTGGACCGGACGGCATTACCTACAATATGCTAAAGAACCTTGGGCCGACAGGCACAACCATTCTCTTAGATATTTACAATAATCTATGGATGCAAGAAATTGTACCCGAGTCTTGGAAGTTTGCTCGCATCATTCCGATCTTAAAACCGGCTAAGACGCCATTGAGCCTTGAATCCTTCCGCCCAATTAGTCTGACAAGTTGTTTATGTAAAGTAATGGAAAAAATGATTGATGCAAGACTTCAGTGGTGGTGCAACAGAACCGGTGTATTCTCTAACTACTTAACAGGTTTTAGGAAACAGAGATGTACAATGGATGCAATACTGGACATAGTAACGTATGTGGAGCATGAACACGCCTGTGGTAGTTTGACGGTCGCAGTGTTCTTAGACATCAAAAGGGCATTTGACACAGTCAGTCACACTCATATTCTGCTGAGTATGTTGGAACTCGGACTGTCCGGCAGGTCTTTGCGGTGGATATCTAAATTTTTATCAGGTCGCAAAATATTCATTCAGACGAGCGAAGGAAAGAGTGCAGAACACGATGTCAGACAGGGAGTGCCACAAGGAAGCGTACTCAGCCCTTTTCTTTTCAACTGTGTTATGGCTGATTTAGCTAAAAGACTGCCTTCTAGGTTGAAATACTCTTTATATGCAGATGATGTGTGCATTTGGGCATCTGGCACGGACGTACGGTTAATTCAGATTGCATTGCAAGACGGCATAAATATTATTAACAACTTTTTAAAAGAAAGAGGAATGGTTCTGTCGCACGCAAAGACAGCTGTATTGCCCTTCACCCGTAAGAAGTTAAAAAACTTCAATCTCAATTTAGAAGGCGAACCACTAATGACTGTGACACAGCATCGGTTTCTCCGAGTAATACTTGATAGGCAGCTATCATGGGCACCTCACATAAAGAAACTCGAAAACGAAGTGAATATGCTAGTGAATATACTCCGCAGAATTGCTGGGACATCATGGGGCGGATCTGTATCATCCATGCTCGCTGTTCACAATGCGTTAATACGACAAAAAGTTGCATATTCTGCAGCAGTCTTACACGGCCTTTCCCGCACTTCAGAGGAGCGACTTCAAAGACTATTAGCTAGGGGACTGCGCGTCTGCCTAGGTGTTCCACGAGCGACTTCCAGCAGCCTTGTCATAGCTGAGACTCGACAAGCACCCTTTCCAGTCATGAGAACAATCGAAACATGCCGCCATTTTTTTCGCTTACAGACGCAACACAAGGACCACCCATTGGCATTGGAGATTTTACGAAGGGATAAAAGCAATGCTCATGCAGAAATACAGAGTAATGTACATATATTACCAAGAAATGAAATTTGGAGCTCTGAAATGGACTATCCTCCATGGCTACTTGCAATACCAAGCATTGAATTCTACAGTAGATGGCATTATCAGAAAGAGAGACATGTTCATCCAAGCTGCTCAACAACTAGCGCTTTATCAGATACACATGCGGTATCCAGGGTACATACAGGTTTACACAGATGGCTCAAGTATCACAACGTCTTCAACATCGGCATTTATCATACCACAGCTCAATATTCAGGAATCATTTAAATTATGTCGTACGACGTCATCTACTACAGCAGAGCTTTTCGCTATTCTGTATGCTATAAAGTTTATAAACTCGGCAGCAGACGCGAGAAAATGGGTACTTTTCAGCGACTCACAGGCCGCATTAAGATCACTCTCGAGTACAAACACGACAGTAATTAGTGATAGCATGACATACGAAACGCTGAAAGAGCTCACCAAAGCAAGCAAGGCAGCAACATGAAATCAAATTCCAGTGGATACCTGGCCATTGCAACATTCCTGGAAACACAGCTGCCGATGAAGCGGCACGACAAGCACATCGTAAAGATGTTACTATTTCTTTACCAATTTCGAAAAATGAATTGCGTGGTCTTATAAAGGCTACAACTTTCAGAATGAGCAAAACTGCTTGGTTTGACCAAAGTTCAAAGAGCTGTGATTTATATCACATCGATCCATTCATTGAATTCAAAATTACGATAGCATTAGATAGAAGTATGGAAACACTTATTCACCGATTGAGGCTAGGCACCGCATACACAAAACATTTTTTGCACAGAATTGGTAGAGCTGAAACTCCCGAATGCGAATGTGGATTTATAGATGAAGACGTATGTCACCTTCTCATAGACTGTCCACATCATGACACGCCGCGACGCCGTCTTAAATCGGAACTGTTGGCATTAGACCGCAGACCGTTTAGCTTGAGGAAACTTCTGGGCCCGTGGCCAACTAGAGTTTTACAGACGCAAGCTTTAAAAGCGTTAACACGTTTCTTACAAGACAGCGGCATTGCTGACAAGTACTAAGAAATACCGAACTTTCATTTGTATAACACATGTCGTACTTATGCGCAGTCTCATATGACACCCATCATATGTGTGTGCTGAAGTGAATAACGTATCGACTGTTATGTACTCACGAGCGAATACATCTTCTTAAAGACCAGACGTGTGCTCTGCTGTTTTGTGCTGGTCGGACCAAATATTAACGACGGACATTATCAGAGACTTCATTCGCTGTCTTTGGAACATTTCTTTATCATTTTGTTGTGATATGTGCCTATAAGTGTGTTTTTGCATATGTGTGCCCGAGTGTTCTATTTTACATGAACTGCCTTGTATGTTTTACTTTAAGACATGTGTTCAAGTTTCACTCAATGGCTAAGGAGTAGCCGGCGCCATAATTGTGCGCCAACATCTCCTTATATATCATATCAATAAAAAAAAAAAAAAAAAAAACATAGAGAACAAGCGATGCGCGCATTACAGCTCATGCTAGAAATTCGATCACGGAAACGACATTCTTTAAGACATAACTTAAAAGTTAGTTTTATTTCTTGGACTGTACAAGCAATTGTTACCCTCCAGTTCACAAGGGGCGGAAAATCTATTAGGTGAAATTACGAACAGCGTCTCGGCATAATAGGTTATTCATGTGTGGTACCCCTAAAATATGTTGCAGCTCTGAGATTTCCAGCGCTAACGCACATAATTCTTCGAATTATTCAAACAATCAAAACTTAATTTTCCCCATCCGATCTTAAGCTTGCTCGCAAATGCCCAATACAGGAGGGTGGTGCCATTAGCGACAAGTGTAGCTACAGGCCAATTTCGGTGCTGTCCATGCTATCTAAACTTTTTGCAAATAAATTTTATAAAGAAAGACCGCGTAATGAAGGATGCACTGAATAGTTTGTGGGAAAAATAACACTTCTGTACTTGCTGATTACATGTTAAAGATAAAATACTGACTAACATTCAAAATGAACTTTATTTACACTGTTGGTTTCATCATTGATCACTAATTGAGTGAAAACATCGCACTAATATCATATTTTAAGTAATGAGGCACAAGGAGCTTGATGTGGGCTAGTTGGTGTAGCATACTGAATGAAAAAAACTATGCGCGAAAAATACGAGGACCATAAGGAACACCTAAAACAGACGTGCGCAACAACCTGCGTGTGAACCTTTCTGTGGGGCTGGTCCACACCGTTTACTTGCTTGTGTTTTGTACGCGATGTACATTAGAGTCGCAACAATAGTTTGAATTTTTACGAAGGCAGTTAAAGGGAATTTAACTTAATAAAAAGTGAGTGTTTGCCGACGCAATGACCTAGAGCGCCAAAGACTTTACAAAGCGCTTAAGGTTTAAATGACTTTGAATGCATACTGTAATATTTGTTTTCTATATTATTTGTTGTATATGGTGTACCTGTGAAATTCTCATCATGGGGTTTCTCCGCTTCGCGGATCTTCTCCAGGTACAGGTCGATATAGCTTTTCGAGCGTCCAGTGCTCTTGGTCTCCTCGTTCTTCTGAACTAATTCTCTAGAAACAGTAAAAGGGGCTTCTGCATGTAAACTTTCAGGGCTTCACCACATGCCAGTAAAAACATTATATGCGCTGAATGTCTTGCTTCGTATGCATTTGATAGTACAATAGTTGCGAGACACAAAGAACCAATCAATTTTTTTAAGTATCAGGCCTTAAGTCTCTATAAGACGGAATTATAAAGCAGATGAACGAGCACATAAAGTCAGTCATTTATTGCGCAGAAACAAATTTCAACATTCTGCGTATCACAATACAATGCAAAATGACATATTAGAATATTTGGCGAAAAGTGCCATCCTCTTTTGTTTAAAACATGCTCTTCCAGAGACGTAACCAATTTACGTTTCGTCGTTCAGCAATGAGTCAAATGCCGTCGCATTGCGAGGCGTAAATTACGAGGGATGAAATATTTCCCGGGCTGAATAAGAGAAAAGAGAACAAAAAAGTCCTCGCAACATGTGTAGCCACATTTACATTGAAAGGCGTATTAGTAGTTATTTTCATGTAATTATTCCGTCAGGGTCACCTAATGTGAGAGCTGTTTCTTCCATTCTTCGGCTAGTTTCCCTAAGTGCTGTGGTATTTTTGGCTTTACATTAGACCTCTGGTTTTATATAGACTATGTGACTGTGCGGGAAATACCTGCATGATTTTTGAGGAGCCTAATTGGAATATCAGAGCTGCAGCACCTCTATGAACTGTAGTGTATCGTCTATTTAGCTTGACGGTTTTTAAACTATGGCCGCGCGAGCTTTGGCGACTGACAGATTGACGCATTGGTTGCTTTTTCGTACAAAATCTTCCTCATATACTGCTGAAAGAACCTGAAGAAATTGCTGGCGGCATCACTTTACATTTATCCCGATATATTCCTCAATTAGATCATACACTGAAAACCAATTCATTTTCCCTAGGACTTGTGCGGATTAGGAAGACCTTCCTGCTCTCATCGCAGACATTACTGCTCATCAACTTTTCCAGAGAACTTTAACTAACAGTAACTAATTAGTTTTACCTGATATTTTTAATTGTTATTGTTGTTCAATATATTCTTATGTTTTCATGTATTGTATTAATGTGTGATACCACTCCCCTCTTTAATGCTTCTGCCGGGAGGGTACAATAAATGAAATAAATGAAATACAGTTGGCCGTGATGCGACATGTCTGTGCTGTACCGCATGACGCCATCATAACCAGCATAAAATACTACATCATTTTCTGACAACTGCGTTAGGCCATGCTATCTTCGACATCGCACTGCAGACACGGTTGTACACTTTCAAACACTCGTGGCTAGTCCTTTAAGAAGGCCAGACGCTTGGAAACGTGACTATATCTCGGAAAGTACCTGAGCACGGCGTTGAGTTTGGATATCTTATGGCGGCGGTTTGCGCTGACGGAGCTGGGCCAGAGAGGTTCTATCAGCATACGGCGCAACCAGACCACTCGGTGCTCGATAGGTGCAGCTGCTGTCTGCAGCGTAAAGCTGGACAGAGCCTCCTGCAGCGGGACGAACCGCGGATCGTCCAAATCGTAGCGGTATCCCAGCAGGAACTGGCATATAGAGTTGATGTGGCTTCTATGCGCGTACGTGAAGCTCACCAGTGGACGACCATCGTGCGAAGCCAAAGTGTCTGCTAGATGCATGGCTTCAAACTGAAACATTGCAGCAGAAAAGAAATTGTAAGACCCGAGAGAGCCTTCAAATATGAACAGTTAAGACATGCAAGTAGCACTTAACCTATACATAGACAACGGAGCACAATCAAAGCAGCTGATACCCCAACCATCCTTGCGTATCCAGCTTGTGGCTTCGTATGTGCCTGTCAGCACAACGAGAGTTTGTACAGTAGAATTGTGTAATTTTGGTTTCCACATGTCGTTTCCAACTTTTCAATAAGCTTTGGCAGCAGCCTGTCGTCCTCGAGCTTATTCCATTTCATGGCTGCATTTTCGTCACCTAACCTGACCCTTTGCCTGCCTAGGCCACATTTCCATCTCTTGGTATGCACTCAGGGTGACCAACCGGATATTTCCCCTGGTTAACCTTCCCGTCTTTCCTCCACTTTTTCTAACTAATCCCATCTTGAATGAATAAAACGAGCAAAAGAACGAGGACGAACAAAAGAAACGACAAACCACGGCGCTAACTCGACACTAAAGTTTTATTTCGAAACGAGCAGAATGAATAGCATCTGGAAAAGGATATCAAACAACCACACGCGTGCACAAGGTGACAAAATTTACAACAACAAAAAAACATGGTTGATCCCTCCGTCATAGGAATCGGAATAACACTAAAGTAAAATGTGCCACGACAGAAGTAACTGAACATTTATTGCACATTTATATGAGAGAGTTGGTACAATTTATATTGATGTCTGGCAGCTATAGCACCGTTCAACGTGGATGCACCCGCTTTGATGCTTGGTGGTACATCCCCACGCCGATGACTAACGTCCACGATCAACGATTAAACAAACCTTTGTGGTAGCTGTAGTAGTTAACGGTGAAAGCGTAATCAGAGAACGAGGTATGATAGCCAGAAGAGCGTCGCATATTGGACGCAAAATTTGGTCGCCATGCCGCGGCATGTTAAAGTGTGATTGAACACCAAGGCCGGTGTAGAGGGAAACGCAAAGCGCGTCGCGCCATCCCTGTAGCCCGGCCGCGATTTTTCTCGGGGCGAGATAAAACGGGGAACGCGGTGTCACAGCTAGGAGAGGCAGGCGCTCGTCGCAGAGGAATTTTAGGGGCGAAGCTCCTTAAAGCGGCACCCGTTCGTTCCTCGTAGTGCGTAACCAGTCGTAACGCTAGTACCAGATCTTGACCTCCAAGGTGGTGCCGGTGGGAGATTTCTCCTGTGCGTTGTTGAACAATAAAAAATTCGCAGCGTGCGCGTTAACTAAAAGCCGAATTCTTCTGTCTCTCATTCCCCATTAGCAGCCATTGGCATGTTCCAGTAGGAAACGTTAGTAGAAGTAGAAGTGTAAGTGTTAGCTAAAAGCCGACTTCTTCTGTCTCTCATTCCCATTAGCAGCCATTGTTTACCTCCAAGGTAGTGCCTGGTGAGATTTCTCCTGTGCGTGATTAAACACTAAAAATTTCGTTCAAAACGCCGTTGATTGATGAAATAAACCAACGAAAGACGCCAGATGTTTTCTAAAAGCAAAACGAAAAGACGCCAGATGTTTCTAAAGCAAAACGAAAAGACGCCAGCTGCTTAACGAAAGACGCCAGATGTTTTCTAAAGCAATGGTTTTCTAAACAATGAAAATTCACAGCGTACATGTAAAATTAAAGTGAGCTGCAAGTCGTCATAACTCTCATCGAACCTTTAGTATAAACGCGCCCGATCTGACGTCGGTGATGATGTACTGGGCAGAATTCACGGAAGATTCACGGTTTACCGATGAACCTCCGCAGCTTCGCCCACTCATCATCATTCACTCCGTGGATATGCTGTGATTTTTTTGGTTTGGATTAGCGTGGTACCATGAGCGAGGGCAACGCTTTTACGATGCATGGGCACAGGTCGCCCCTTCGCGGTGTGTTAAGGCATTCACAATATTGCACTTCTATTGAGAACGCGCCGAATGGAATGGACGTGTAGCAACACGCGTTGCAGGTACTATTCACGGAGGCTACAGTAATGATGAATTACTTGACTTTACCGCTCCCAGAGGGCAACACCACCCCGCTGACCGAGAGCACTGTGAGAGGAGAGTGGTAGATATAAAAGGCACGTTTGTAAAGCCTATAGAGTCTGCGACCGAGGCGCAGTGGATAGCGTGCCCGGCATCTGTTGTTGCGGACTGAGCGGTCGTGAATTCGATGCCCGTTGACGGAACTTTTTTCTTTGCCATTTGATTTTGTACACTTTTGGATGTCATTTCCGTGACGGAAATACGTTACAAAAATCTTGGTGGTTCACGGCATAAAACAATTTCGTGTTAAAAAAACACTATGTGGCTGATTAGACATGAACATGAGGCAAGCAATCTCTGAGATACGATACTTCGGCCTGTGATAAGGCTACCGAAGGTTGGCTGATGCATTTGTGACCTTCCAATGACATGTAAAAAGCTTCCATGATTTCTCGTGTGCGCCGATCGCTGTGCAGACGCAAAATTTCTGTCCTGTCAAAACTAGGATTGCAACCACTTTTGCGACAATTTCTCATCTAACTTTTAAAATAAAGAACATTCACATCCCAATTGTACAAAATACAGAAAACAGCCATTTCGCGCCGACCTTCATGGAGTCTCTATAATCTTCTCGTGTTCGCTCTCTATGGGCTCTAAACAGATACAGCAAGCCTTCAGGGCATTAAGAGACGTCCGACATAGTCATTAGGTGATTCAAGTATATCAATTCAAACGAGAGAGATGTTCAGAACAATACGTAGGCTTGAACTGGCGAGAAGTTGTCGACCAAACAATGCTGCCGGAGCTAAAGTTTCAACAAAATTAGAATATTTTAGTATGACCTTTTTACGGTCCGCTCCGCTCCGAGTTTGCCCGCTAAGCTGTAGCGGAGCGGCGGACGGTTTTTTCGTTTTAGTTGCAACGCCCTCTGGCCAAATTCAGCCTCGTTAAATCAAATGAGAAGCAGTTTTGCCTCTTTTACAAAGTAAAACAAATACGTATTACTCACTTGTTCACGCAGTATTCACAGGTGCGCATGCGTTACCGGCCCATTTCAGGGGAAAAAAATAAAGCGTCGACTTCAAGATATGTTGAATTCCAATGGCGGAGTCGGAGCAAGTTTTTCTGCTCCTTTCAGAGCAAGTGTGTTCCAATGACAGAGTGAGGGCGGGAGTCAAGAGTTCCAATGAGAGAGTCGGAGGGGATTCAGAGCGGGAGTCGCTCCGTGGAGCAGGAAAAACTGCTCCGCCGAAATCGGCGGAGTGAGCCGGAACTCAGCGTGACGCACTTCCTTTAACACGTTTGCCTGCTTGGGGGCGCGGCTGGTGCGCCGCGAGTTGTGTTGATAATGGCGGACGGCACGGACGGCTCGGCTACCTCGGCAAAGCGTGCGGCATTGCTTCTGCTACTCGATAGCGACAGCTCCGAGTCAGAAAGCTCAAGTTCCGACACGAGTGATTCGTCGGACAGCGACAGCGACGCTGAAGCTATCGCTTACGAGCGGGAATTCGACAGGATGTTCCGCATTCCCGCGAAGAGGCCCAAAGTCGTCGGTTTTATCGAGGTCGTCGTTCGGCAGTACTCGGACCATGAGGTAAAAAATAGAAAAAAAAAGGAAAGCATTATGCTCAAGGTTTAAAACGTTGTGGTGTTTCCGTTTGTTTCTTTTTTTGAGCAGTTCCGGAGGCACTTTAGGCTGGCTCGACCTGTGGCCGAAAAGTTGATCGCAGGGTTTGCTGCCTCATCAATGTGCCCTTCGAGCACACATGGAGGGGTTCCAGCGAAATCTGCGGAAGCGCATGTCTTGACATTTATCTGGTTAGTTACACCTCCCCCCTTCCCCCCTTTTTTTCTTTGTACGATGCCTGCATAAAAATGCATTTGACTATGAGCCCGTTGCTTACAGTGCAGTGTGATCTGAAGCTGTTTCTTTTTACTTTCGGGTACCTGTAATCCCACTGCGCAGGTACGCGGCCAACAAAACCTGCATGCGAGCCGTGGCAAGCCGTTTTGACATGTCAGAAAGCACCGTGTACCGAGTCCTTCAAAGAGTAGCGGAGTTCCTCATGACGCTGGGACCATCGGTGATCAAGTTTCCCGCAGAGCTGGAGAACCTCACTAGGAGCTTTGAGAAGGTTTGTTTTGATTTTATTTATCATGAGGGCCAATAATATTGACCAGCCAAAATTTATTGATGGTATCGCAACACGAGTGCACATTTTATTGTGGGTTATTTCAAGCTCAATTATACACTGCGCTGGGCCTTAATGAAAACGTGATAGGTCGTGATGATAATACCGAGCTTCAGCCAGTAGTGTTCGAAACATTCAACTTATGTCTCTCCTGCAATCACAGCCGATTCCTTGCACGCGAATGATGCTGCATGCTTTGTCGTTTCTGTTCAGATGTACAATACAATATGGACCAGGTCTAGTTTTACAATTAAATTCCAATTACATGCTTCAACTCCCTTTAGGAAAAAACATACGCAGGCTTTGTTTTGTTTTCTCTCCCATTTTACGATTGTAAAAAGAGAGGTGGATAGCAAGAAAACATGTAGTATATAGTGTGGACAGCAATGTATGTTATCTTCACTAGTTCTCAGAGTTGAATTTGGTTTTCATTTTGCATTTTTAACATAAAATATATCGTGTTGAGTCATGAAGGGTATGCTGTGACTGGGAGTCAATGGGCTTGAGCACCAGTATTTCCTGTTAGAAGTCCTCGCAAATGCTCATTTCTTGCTCAGACATGGATGATATCACTCAGAAGAAGGGTACTATTTGCTTGCAGGTGTCTGGAATGCCTGCTGTTATTGGCTGCATAGATGGGTCGTATGTGAAGATACAGTGCCCAGCCAACAAGGTTGCCTCTACATACTGCAATAGGCACCATTACCTTTCGCTAACGCTGCAAGCCGTCTGTGACCACAAGAGGCGCTTCCTTGATGCCTTCACTGGAACCTCCAGTAAAATGCATGATTCTCATGTGTTTAGCTTATCGCCTCTTTCTAAAAAGATAGCTTCAGTATGTCAGGGCCGTTACCATATATTAGGAGACGCAGCATATCCACTGCGGGAGTACCTGCTGACACCATACAGGGATTATGGTGCTATGACGAAGCAGCAAAAAGGCTTTAATTTTAAGTTTTCAGGTACACGAGTTCTCATTGAAAATGCATTCAGCACACTCAAGAAGCGCTTCAGGCAGCTCATGTACCTGGAGTTGCACACTATCCACTGGCTCAATGAGTACATTATAAGCTGCTGCATCCTTCATAACTTGTGCATAGATTACGGTGATGAAGAGCCAGATGATGATAATGATGATGATGAAGAAGGAGCACCCAATGCTATTCAGTGGGAGATCTGCACTGATAACCACAGTGATGAAACTGATGAGGACCGAGCTTTGCACAAGCTTGGCGAAATTAAGCGTGCAAAGGTCCTGGCAAAGCTCCTGCAAAAAGATTGTGGGACGTAACACCATAATAAGCTTTATGCAGCATGCTATTTTACTCACTTTATTGTTGGATACTAACCTGCCAACCTCGTTTTATTAGTTATTTTTGTACAATTTAAGTAATTTTCAAAGTCATGTTTTAAAACTTTTAAAGCAGCTGCAGTGTATTCATCTCACTGCAGCATTTATGTGTTAATCATTGAGAGGTTTACATGCCAAAACAATGCTATGATCATGGGACATGCCGTAGGACGCTCCAAAAATTTCGACTGCCTGCTTTAATGTGAAATGTCACCTCCCACCACACAAGCTTCTAGGATTTTGTCTCCATCGAAACTGCAGCCAAGATCAAACCCACGTCCTTCAGGCCGACAGTGTTCTTGCGTTAAAGTGACCAATTTTAAGTTATAGGCTCATATGAGTTACTGCAATCTAAACCATTTTTGACTTTAATGTTAACCTGTGTACGAAATGAAAAAAGCACCCTAAACCTCTTCCATTACGAAAATGTGTTCATTCTGTACATGTTCCTTTGCAAATTCACTCAGTGTATGAAATGACAAATAATAAATGCAAATGTGTGGAAATAAGTGCACTTTTATGCGACTCATATTAAATGCATGAGCAGTGGGTCACCGCTCTTAATGGATCCTGCTCAAAACTGTACTCTTCCTTTAGCTTCAAAACACCAAAAAGCTCTAAATGGATGCTGCTGTAAACTGCATTTTTTCTTGAGCTTCAAAAACGAAGAGCCACTTTCATTACATCACTGGGCTTCATACGTAAGCATGCAATCACGGTACGACATTCTTTGTTTCGTCTGCACTAGCCCTTTAGTTCCCCACAGTAGTTGGAAGGCTGTGTGTGTGCATCAGTGCGCAGCCCCATTTATATACACAAGCACATGTTCGGCACTGTACATTTTATTTAAACATGCTAATTGTATTTTAGGCCACTGGAACCTGTCATTCATTGTCTAAGCCAAGGAAGCGGCTCAATAGCTTCATCTTTTCTTCATGCTGTTTTGCTTTTTCTTGCCGAATGCGCTCCTTGTGTTCTTGCTTTTCTTCATGACGCTTCCGTCTTTCATTCTCGCGTTCAGTTCGTTTCTTTTCTTTTTCTTCCTGAATTCTGCTCATTTCGTCAAAGAAATGTCTCATTTCCAGCATTCTGGATGCCGAGAGTTTCGGCTTTTTGGGCTCAGGTTCCTTCTTTGTGCTAGTCAACTCCTGGCTAGTTGAATCCTGGCTCGTCATCTCCTGGCTCGTTGACGTTTGGCTCGTTGATGCTTGGCTCGTTGATGCTTGGCTTGACGCTTGGCTGGGCGGTCGGCTGGGCGGTCTTTTAATAGAAACTATCCCAGAGCTGTCCCTAAGCTCTTCTGGCTCAAGGCTATCGTCTAGCCAACGTATTTTAGCAATTTCATCTTCGAAGGGAACGTCGCAAGGAGAATTCCCTGATTTGTTGTTATGTGCTGCAGCGCTTCTTTTTCGACGCATGACAGTTTTATAGCGGCTGCAGCACTGGTCCCCCGTTTTAGGCACTCCAACAGCCTCTGTGATGTTGGCCGCAATTCGGCCAAACATCGACTTTTTATTTTTAAACTTCTTCATTGGCCCTATTTGGGAAAAATACTGCTGGTAGTAATCGAGCAACAGCTTTGTTTCTCCGGCCGTCCACTCACAGCCTGTACCTGCAAAGAAAAAGTGCTTGAGGCAATTGTACAGATTTTACCAGTCGCACGTCATCCTACACAGGTGTTAGAGAGTTGTGGTATTCTGCTGTGTTGGTATTTATTGTAGTGCTTATAGGCATATATAAGCACCAGCCTGTTTAGTTGCCTGTCTAGATATTGATTTTGCTACCTTGATTTTTGTCGTTACAGTGCTTGGTGTTCTTTGCACTGATCTAACTGTACATATCATGTATAATTCATAACTTGAATGCATTTGTATCCACTCCTGCTAGGGCCTAAATGAATGGACTCACTGCGTTGATCGCTCTTTTGGCTGCGTTCCGCCACTGTGAATGGAAAAACGAAATGCATTGTTATTTATACAGGTGGCATACATGAAGCGACATGACGACCAACGATTTGTGTACTGTGACACAAATTGCTGTACAATCGCTGTACATTGAACCACCATGTGGATTTCATGCAACTGTGTATGCAATTAAGCTAAGCCATGTGAGGCTTCCTAACACAGCTTTACAAAACAGTAACTCTATGTTTGCTATGCTACCTCATCGCGACACAAAATTTTGAATAACAATTTCACGTAAACATGCATGGTGGCATGCAAGTTCTTCAATATTAGCTCAACACATGGTGCACATTCTTGATTACATTGCACACTCTCATCATGACGCACACAGTTCCTGATCAGCTGACTGTTAATCAAAATTAAGCACGATCTTTCAGGTCTGAAACAGGCAGTGACACTCCAGGAAAAACAACTTAATTTCTGTGCACTGAGACCGATTCCTAATTTGGATGTGCTCAATGTCCTGACCTTGGTAACATTGACATCCCATTAGATAGCAGAACATGCACTAACGCTGCCACCTCTGCAACTAAAATTTCGTGGGAGCCAAATTCTCAGGTGCGTAACACTGGTTGATTGTTCCTTCGCGACATATAAAGGCATACAACTGTTTCTGCACCGCTTCCACTGAAAGGCGAGTGCACTGGAACTTGCCACATAGTAGTGCAATACTGAAACGCTCGCGCTGCGCTTGTACGGTAAATGCGTTACTTTGGAGGTATCTCGCCGCAAATGCATACCTGCCAACCTAGGGACTTCTGAAATCGGGAGACTCGCCGCGGGAGCGGGGTAGGGGAGCAGAAAAGAATTGTTTTGGACGATCGGTCAAATTGCCCTTATCTCATCTCGAACGCTATAACGTGCAAACACGCCTGTCACCAACGCGCTTCGTTTCCATTCGTGCGGCTTCATTTTAAAGTGATAGAAAGTCGGTTCTTACTAACGACGCGGTTTCGTGCAAGAACAGCGGCGTCGCGCGCACGTTTACTTTTGGCTGCACATTTACAGCGGTGCTTGTGCAATCAATGCGGCGAAGGTTTCCGTTCTTCACGGACACAGGCAAACACACAACGGAATGACGCATGCGATGCGTTTGAGTGACGCGATCGCATCAGCAGTAAAGCAACGTTGCAACATAAACATAGCGCGTGCAGACAATCGCTCCACGAAACACGTGCGTTGCATTGAACTTACAATTACAGCACAGTGTTGAAATTGAGGAGACACCTACCGTGTTGCTTCGCGTGCTTTGTGGTCACCGTAGCAGACATCGTCGACAATAGCTGTTGCACGCTTGGCGTGATATCCATTTCACACAGGTGAATAGTGCTGAACAGGCAAACGAACGGTGCGGTGATGCTGGTAAACCACCTGGAGGCTGGGAAACAGACAGCGGAAGAGACCACGCGCAAGGTATCCTGGGTAACTCGGCAGCTTCCGCCTTGCTCCAGGAGGGCGGGTTGTGTTCCGATCGCGGATTTGGAGGATTTGCTCTACGCCAGAGTCGAGTGCTCGCTCGCGGAGTCGGTCGGCTGCTCCGACTCCGCCATTGGAATTCAACAATAGTCACGTACAGTCAGCGCTGTAGCATTCCAGATCCACTTCAATGCATTTGGACGCCAACATGGCAGCAATGTTTTCGTCAGCTGTGCCGTCTTGTCTACTTTGCGTCACTATCCTTAGTTCGGCGACTCGAAGTAAGCACAAATGTTTGTCTATTCTCAAGCGCTTTCACAGCTTCCGCTGCGCAGACGAACGTGCAGCCGCGTGCACGTGGGAAGCACGTTGAGCACTGGAGGCAGCCTTCTTAGACTATGCGGGAAGTCGACGCACGCGTCAGGGAGGGCGCTCGCATCGACACCCCTCGCTAGCGGAAACGGCAGCGACGGTCCGCGCTCCGCTTAGGCTCCCTGTAAACGGAGCGTGGGCCTCGCTCCGCTAGCCCGCTTACGGCTAAGCGGAGGACGCATGCGCACTTGCGCCTCCGCTCCGCTTTGCTGCTGAACGGAGCGTCAAAACGTCGAACTAAAATGCTGTATTGTTTGTCTTCGTCGTTCTGACGTTGATGCCCTGACGAAGATATGTGACCTTGTCGAAACGTTCTCTACTTTGGTAACTCTGCTTTGGTGACTCCTTTGTACACACACTCGCTGCATTAGGAGAATACAGTTGATCGGACGTAACTATTTTGGCTGTTGACTCGTGTATTTGGGCTACGATGAAAACTAGGATTAAAATGCTTGTGATATGAAAACAGGCAGGATAATCATGAGCGCTGAAAAATTTGGCATAGTTATTAATACAGTCTTGTATATTAGGCGTTCATAACAGAAGCAGTAGTTGTCATACTTCTCACTCGAGCAATAACTATCTTCTCAAGAACTACTCACAAACTGCTCTCAATACATGGCCCCAAACCTGTATGTGCTTCCGCATGATCTCACTTCCGACTCCAAGCTTCGCCAATGCTCGCATGGTGAAATCCCTGTTTTCTTTCCATTTCGGTCCACTGAAGGTCGAGAAACCTGCAAAATAAGCCTTGACAATTTTAGAAGCTAATTCAACGGCAATATGATTTAATCGCAGTTCCATTGGAACTAGTACGACCTATCTACGCAGTAGCATATGGTGAAGGCATAGGTTTAGCCAAAAAGGGAGGAAGGGCGGGGTTGCATCCCACGTTTATCGGATTTAATGAGCATATGCGTACGCACACATACACATACACGAACCGTCTAAGATGTTATGACTAAGATGTTATGGGAGGCTTCATGTCCGGGCCCCACTCACGGACATTGCACACGTGCTGCGCCAAATAAAATGCGACAGTACCCTTTGGGTGTCGCTATGATACAATTTTAGACTTCAAAGGGCCGAAAAATTCCTTTCTCGATTTTACGAACTTCGTTTAGTAAAACTTGTTGTTGGGCTAGTTGGGGCATGTTAAAAGGAAATTTCACGACGCAAACAACCGAGAAGAAAAGACAAGAGGAAAGAACGCTCTTTCCTTTCACCTTTTCTTCGCGGTGGTTTGCGTCATCGAATTTTCTTTTAAAATTACCAACTTTCCAATCTTACGAAACAATTTGAGCATCATCATCACTTCGTTAAACCGAATTTCAATGGTAGCACCGCCTTGTAAGTCAAATAACTAAAGTACCGTGCAATATTTCGTAAGTGCTACTCGACAATAGACCACATTAAGAATATCACTCAGCTGATAGAGAAATAACGGTGGCCTGCTTGACCTTTTTGGGCGGAGCTGAGACCCCAGTTGTTTGGCCGATTCTGGAGCTCCGGCCTGGAGAAAATTTCTCTAATCTGCTGATTATCACTGAGGATCACGATGTCCACAGAACCTTTTTTCAATCTTCGTTTTCCATGGGGCCACAGAGTAGAACATGACAGAAGAAAGAGATAACGACCACATATTAATCAATATATATGTAGGTCTTTCACAGTAGTATGAAAATATCTACAGTAGGACTAAAAGAGAAAAACTGGTAATCTTCAAACATAGGGGGTGCAAAAGGTTTTAGGCATGCTTAAACTGAAGGCATTTTGATTTAAACATGTATGTGGGAAAATATTCAAGGTGTTAATCAACACATTAAATTTTCTTAAGGACAGCGATCCTACTGCAAACCAGTTTGCTGAAAGCATATCTGAAATATTTCGCTCAGACACAATTTGGACTATTTAGTGCGGGTTTTCGAGCCACTCGTAAATTAACGTCGTGTTTATGGGTGTTTTAGTTTTATTAGTGACTGTTATTTCACTAAATATAGCCTCTCACAAGAAGAGTAGTTAGCGCTAAGTGAAATACACACACACGATATCAATAGCGCTAATATATTGCGGAGCTGAGCGGCTTTCGAATATCCGAGGCAGCATCTCTATAAAGACATGGCTCAAGAATGTCTAGCGGTCGAGATACACCCTAGCGATCTTTCATATTTAATTACATCACATCGTGTGAATACGTGCGACTGCCTTCCGTTTCACCGCTATAGTTTTTTGGAAAGCATAAATATTTTGGAAACGATAACGGCATAATATAATTATACATTTGCACTGTCTGAAGTATATTTCGCTGTGTTTATTTGCGCGCACTCTACAGATTGCGGTCTTGCGAACGCATTTCAACACCAACTGAGTACGCTGGTTTGTTGGAGGTAGAAAACACAAATTCATCCCCATCTCTATGAGCCGAAGCTTTTACTTGATGTACCAGTGTTGGCATCATTCTGTCTAAGAATTCATTCAAGAGGCTCTGGCGAGCGAGCTCGTGCAAACAAGCTCACCCTGCAGAAACGGGATGAATTCTTTGTTTGTTTCAGCCTGCCAAAGAGGAATATAGTAATAAATTGTTATAAAAGTGGTCATCCTATGCGCGGAATTTCTCAGTATTCGTCTTCTTGCGCTGCACAAAACATCTCAGTGACTGGCGTAGCTTACTCGCAATAGTAAATAGCTTTGAGCAAACAGCAGTAAGTGTACCTCGATGTTTATCATGATTGACATCGTAATTAAAGAAGGATCGTCTCCTCAACTGTCGAGACAGGCAAATATCTTGTCAAACAGTAAATGTCCGAATATCGGTTTCAAAATTTTTAACACACGTAGCCAGGTGTGAAAGAGTTAGCGCACGTTTACACTCGTGGTGGAAAATTTAGTGTAAGCGTTACCATGGTCGCTCGAGTAGCCTTACTATACGAGTGGCGTATCAACATATCTGTACGATAATGCATTTGTACAACGTTGCTACGTGAACATTATTCGTCCGCGTTGGCGATAGTAGACGTACAGGACCGCAACTTTAGAACAAATAACGATGATTGCAGTGTGCGCGAGACGCTGTATCCCGCCATATTTGAGCATGTCGGGCAGCCTCTGCGTTTTGTGGTGTCTTTCAACGACAAGAAAAACGTCAACGTCGGCGACACCACATTTTCATCTGGCACTGAATGGTAATGAAGTGCCAGATGAAATCAGGCATCCTCCATTTACAGCGAAAGCTCTTATGAGATCATTTCACCGGCCGTTTTTGGCGCCGTAGTTGTCCGCCGCCGCCGGTGTCCGTAACCAGTATCGCTCGAAATAAGAAAAAAATTCTAGGATGGAGCGAGGTTCGAACCTGGGCCCTCTGCGTGGTAGCCCAGTATTCAACCTCTGAGCCATGCCGGTGCTTGAAACTACTATGCAAAAAGGTCCTATAATGGCTTCATGTCGGGGAGGAACCACATTAGCATATGCAATATAGCGTGGTAGAAGTGTAAAATAAGCACCAAGCGTCGCACAACGCGAATTCTGTAACCAGGCGTCACACAATGCGAATTGCGCAACGAGTAGGTTGTTGAATGCTTCCAACCCATTACAAAGGGCTCTGCCATAATTCTTCGTTGTCATCAGGCACAGCATCAACAAAGTGCGCATAATGCCTTACATGCGTTTAGCAGGTACCACGGCTCTCCGTAGAATGACGAAAAATGGCACAGTGCCTGCTGCCCTACTTCTCAAAAATTACAATGATTTATAGCGTAGCGGGTTCCTCGCAAGTGCACTTGTATTGGTTGCCAAGGAAGCCCATAAGCGCATGATCCATTTCCTCGGGGTCTCAGTAAAATTACAATGATTTATAGCGTAGTGGGTTCCTCGCAGGTGCACTTGTATTGGTTGCCAAGGAAGCCCATAAGCGCATGATCTATTTCCTCGGGGTCTCAGTAAAGTTCTTCGCCCCCCCCCGTTTCTCTCCCACGTCAACATATGTTATACAGCATGACGGGAGAGGGAAATAGCGACCGGGCGTCACCCAAGGCAAATTACATAACTGGTGGGCCGTTTAAAGCTTCCAACCCATTACAAAGGGCTGAGCCATAATTCTTCATCGTCATCAGTCGTCGCGTCAACAAAGTGCACATAATGCCTTACAGACGTGTAGCTGGTGCCTCGCTTCTCCGCAGAATGACGAATAATGGCTTAGTAGGTGCTTCCCAACTTCACAAAAATTGTGATTTATCGCGTAGTGGGTATCTTTCTAGTGTACTTGTATTGTAGCCCCAAGAGAGCTTACAACGGGCTCTAGAAACGCCGCTCTTCCAGCTTTCGCTGTGACTGTGCTGCGGTTTCAGCGCAGGCCTGGCGTTTTTTGTAGAAAATAACGCATACAGAGGAGTGTTGATGACATCGTCACCAATAGTATTTTCCGAGAGCTCGAGGTTCCAGAAGAAAACCCGCAACAAAAGGACACTCGTGTTTTCAGTATAGAACCTTGGTGCGACCCGTCTTGTGGCCCCAAAGCGGCAACCGGCTCTACTAGACGGCTCACGCGGCGTTCGGGGCATGCAACAAGCTGCACCTTTTTTTTTTTTGCTGTGGGCCTAAAAAGTAAGGCGGATGTGGGCTTCTCGGGTAATCTATAACATCATCTTGACTGTTGCATGCGGGGTGAATGCTGGAATCGGAAAAAAGTTCTACGTAATCCTTGAGCTCTTGCCCACAAGACAGCCTGAGTAAGCCGATGTGTGTTCTTTGTAAAAACATTGATTCGAATGTAAAACTTGATTTAAATATTGATATCTCATTTATATCATAAATTTACGCTTATTGTTTATTAGAATGGCACCAAATATTGAATAATATTTTGCCTAATTTTCGCAATATAAATGTGCGTCGCAACTCTTTGCGTGTGCACCTGTTATCACTACCTTCCCTCAACAATGGCTACACATAGTTTTCGCCCTGTTGACGTAGCTGCGTAGCGTTTAACACCAAGCGTATAGCTTGTGAGTGGTGTGAAACGTTGAGTTTCGGTTTCTGCTGTGCATTCCATACGCTGGAAGTAATGAAGAATAATACGTCAGTGTTAGTAAAGCAGGCACCGGGAGCAGTTTTTGTCGTTCATTCAAGGTATTTTATCTTTCTAAAATGAAATCAACACTCTAAAAGTTTGGTTCATATTGTACCTTACAACGGGGCCGTATTTTTTCGACCACTCAACAGATTCCTTCATGGGAAAGCGGTAAGACGAGAAGCTGAATTTTCCGAGTAAAGGCCAAGATGGCGGTCCGGGAGGCGTCTTGGGAGAGCGCTTCTTCTTCGCAGGACGCAGCAACATTGCTAGAAATGTTGCTAGCAGTCCCGTGATGGCGATGGTGAACAGTGAACTGGCCCATACCCATAGCACGTCCTAAACAGAAAGGAAGAAGAATTTCCATGTTCTGCCAGTCCAAGTGGAGAGACTGATATTACACACACACATCCATGTGCGCACACTTACCTTCATGCATATAACATTTATTAAGATAAAGGCAAAGCGGCAGTGTGGGCGTTTGTTCCGCAGATGCTGCATGTATGTGGTACGATAGTACGAAGAATGCTGGTAAAAATCGTCATATGTTGCTCTGATGGCTGTGCGGAATGCAAGAACTGATATTTGTAACAATTGTATGATGTGCGTGGAATTTCTTTAAAAATAGGGGCCAGTATTGAATAACAAACACTTAAACACCAAATAGTTTTGTAATCAAAGGATGATGGTTCGCTTACCATGACTTCAAATGATGACTGTATGCGTTAGATCATCGCTCTCTTCCTCAATCAGAACATACCGCGTTGTGGAACCTTGTAGGACGGAACTGTAAGTGCAACTACAATTTGCCATTGTTTGAGCGAAAGTGCCTAGATGCACGACCACCTGCATCATCCGGTGACATAAAAACGCACATGCGCTCAACATGTTATTTTGTTTGCGTGTATTCTTATGTCAAATGCTGACTGAGCGGGAAAACTGTGCCTCCATATGTCTGTCTCTCTGTACGTCTATCCCTCTGTCGTGTTGGAATACCACTACTGTAAATAAATAAATGCGTACAAAAATCACAGTCTCGCTTCAGGGTGAAGCAATGAATGCGATAGCAACAAATTGTAATGCTACACGAAGTACGGCTAGCAGCTAACACTTTTGTATTGCATCTCGCGTGACTCAACATAACGGCCATTCTAACGACCGAATCGGTTTTCGTGCTGTGAGTTCTTTGAACGCGAAACTTTTGTGCTTCACTGCCAGCTACGTAAATCAAAAATAACCAAAGTCTTCAAAGTTCGCGATGTTTGCTCAAGCTAATTCGCACTCTATCTAACCAATCTTAATGTTATTATGGTTTTAAAGGAGGTTTGTTTTCGTACAAAGATGTTTAGGGGTGAAATACACTTGAACTCTTTCCGAAAAAAACTAAAATCACGGGAAATATGTGACTTCTCGCAGATTTGACAATTTTTTTATACTGATACGGTCCAAGTAAAAATCCTCGTGATGCGGCGCTTGATAGAAGATTTCAGTGTTAAGTAATGAAGAAAGTGAAATGAAACCATTTTTCTGTTTTAAGAAAGAAAATAATTTTGAATTTGGCCCTCCGAGCACACCCTGTATTTGTTGCCACTTCGCCGCAAAGCACTGCGGTCGCCTTTGCAGCTGACACTCGGCACAGGCGGCGGCAAGGTTCCATGTGTATGGCTACGGCTCGTGGGTACTCGAGAACACTTGTCGCTATAATTTAAGGGTTACAAGTAATGAATTCTCGTTAGAATGTGAGCTTGCTTGGCGGGCCCAGTGGGAAGCTTAAGGAATCGTTCGCACATTGTGCTACAGGGCTGTCTGCACAACTAGTGTACAGAAGCAAAATTATATACAATGTGCGTATTTCTTTCGGTATGTGCCTATTAGTTGGGCAGAAGGTCCAGTAGCACAATCTGCCAACAATCCCATAAGCTGCTTTCCGGCGTCCGTGCATCCCATTGGGCCCGTCAAGCAAGCTCACGTTCTAACGAGAATTCATTACTTGTAACCCTGACATTAAGGCGACAATGTTTTCGAGCACCCACGAGCCGTTGCCATATATATGTCGCATCTTGCCGCCGCCTGTGCCGAATGTCAGCTGCGAAGACCACCACGTGGTTTGCGGCGAAGTGACAAAAAATACATGGTGTGTTCTGAGGAGCAACTTCAAAAATTACTTACTTTCCTCAACACAATAAAATTTCATTAGACTTTCTTAATTACTTAGCAATGAAGTCTCGTATCAAACACCGCGTCATGGGGATTTTTACTTGGATCGCATAAGTTGGAATAATGCCTTTAATTCTGCGAGAAATGATATAATTCCTGTGATTTCACGTTTTATTTTCGGAAAGATTTCAAGTGTATTTCACCCCTAAACCATATTGATATTAATATTTGTTAGGGGGAGTGGGAGTTGGCGCAAAAAAACCCACGAACTTTGAAGATTTTCGTTGTTTTGAAAATACGTTGTTGCCAATAAAACACAAAGATTTCACTAGTATTAAATAGGACAGCTAAAAAGAGCCTCTGTAGTAACTAAAGCGCAGTTTGGAAGCTCAACGCACAAAAGAGATTTTGTCTACATTTTTAGATTAGGCACAGTTTAACAAAAGCAAGCGAACATTGAGAGGGCGTCGCGGTCGTGAAACTTGTTTCGAGCAAAAAATATTTCGCCACAATACTCCATGTGATACAGGAAAAAAGCACAACTTTTATCAGCAATATCTGGAATGTGTGAGCGCCACATCTGGAACGCTTGGCATGCAGTAACCCTAGGTGCAATGGACACTCGCACGTGATGTAGAAGACAGTTGGTGTGGCCCGCCACCACGGGAATGTATCTTTGCATGTTATGGGTTAGAATACATGTAGCACGTGTACATTTGTGTACTCCTCTGTCTTGAATCTGCATAGCGGTGAAGATTCCATTTTTGTGCGGCGGCGGAGACTGTTGAATAAAATTGTACCATTCTAAACGATCGTTGCACCACTGCGAGCCCCACTGCGTTCAACCTGAGCCTCACAGCCGACATACCGGCGCGATAAACCGGATGGAGCCATCTGTGTTTTGAGTTACTCGTGGCAGCCACAGCTGAATGGAGTTCGCCGACAGCATGGCAACATCCCTGCGCTAGTACACGTGGGCGTCAGGCAGCATTCCTCGTCAGCTATTGCCTCAATATCTACGTTACGACCACCTCCTCCCCAACAGCGATTGTTTAAAACGTACAAAACAAAATTGTACGCTGTGGAAGCTTGCGAATATTATTGAAAACTGTTGTCTTTCAATCTTTTTGTGTGTGTGTGGTGTAGAAATAACGATTTACGCTATAATAACTATAATTTCAACTGGTAGACCTCCATTTAAAAACTTATTCACCATTTACGCACCACGAAATTACTGATGAAGGCGCTAAACTGAACGAATAGAACAAAAGTCTCATCTGCAATTTCCATCAATAATGGAGGCTGCTCAGACATTCGTACTAAAATTATTCAGCTGGAAATTTTTCTATCAGCTCCTATCTTCAGGTGAGCACAGATTCAAGTGGCAAATATTGCCGAGCTTGTTGCCATGCGCGTCGAATTGGCCGCGCAGCTTCAGGGTCATCAAGTGTCTTGATAAACCGCCGTGGTGGCTGAGCACGTAGGGTGTCGCGCTACTAAGCTCGAGTTCTCGGGTTCGACTCCCGGCCACGGCGGCCGCATCTTGATGGCGACAAAGTGCAAAGAAAATTTGTGTAATGTATATACATTTACATGCACCTTAAAGAACCACATGTGGTCGAAATTCCCGCCCCCCACGTATATTATTATTATTATTAGATTATTATAATTTCTCGCTTTTTATTCCCTACAGCAGCACAATAGTATTGCAAATTCCTGTGGTAACATCTTAGATCGGTGTATTTCTAATAATCAACCTATCGAAGTATCACTCTCTCTCATCTCTCTTGTTCGTCCTGATAAATTTCACCCACCACTCAGACTAACACTCTGTATTTCACCAGAAAAACCAAGCTTTCCCAGAAAAATCGACAAAACGCCCAGATTTGCCTTCAAGCGAGGTGACTACGTTGGCTTGTACCATGGCTTGTACCATGACTTGTCCACCACAGATTGGTCACTGGTAACTGACAAACCCAATGTTGATGATCAAGTCGATCAGTTTACGGAACTATCTTGACCAGCATGCGCAAGTTCATTCCCCAGTATACACCTAATCATTGTAAAACCCCCCTCCTGCTTCTCATCAGAACTTATAAGTGCACTGAAACATAAAGATCATGCACACAGGAAGTATAAATGTTCACCATCAACTCATTTGAAGGAAGAATTCTGTCGTTTTCGTACTCTTTGTAAACGCCTTTATAAACGGGATCACAGTCTATATATTTCATTTTTAGAAAAAAGCGCGTCTGACAGGCCGGCTAAGTTTTGGAAGTATGTGCGCAAACCGTCGAGCAAAAGTGGCGAGTCCTTCAGGATACTGGACCCAAATGGAGTAGCAGTTCAAGCCGTTGCTGACTGTTTTGCCATGGATTTCTCATGTGTTTATAAGTCTCCAGCCTCTGTAGCTAGTAACGGTCGACAGGTTAAGGCAGTTGGCACAGCTGATGCTGTGTCACTAGATGAAGATTCCATTTCAGAATGCATTAAGCGCCTGAAACCACCTTTTTCAGCTGCCCCAGCAGGCATCCCCTCTGCCATACTAAAAGCCTAAGGCAGTATACCTGTACCAGTATTGACTACCATATTTAATAAGCGTCTGCATGCTTCAACTTTCCCTAGCAGGTGGAAAACTGCTCCTGTTTTCCCAGTGTTTAAGTCTGGCTGTAAAAGTGACGTCTCGAACTACCGCCCTATTTCCCTTCTTTGCGCCGCATCCAAAATCTTTGAGCTTGCTCTTAACAAAATATTGTCTTTTGATGTAAAAAATTCATTGATTGTGAATCAGCATGGGTTTTTCGCTGGCCGCTCAACTGTCACTAATCTTGCCAGTTTCATGATGCAAGTCTCCACGCCTATTTCGCAGAGAGGACAGGTTGACGCTATTTACCTTAGCAAAGCTTTTGATGTTGTCAGCCATTCGCTGCTTGTGGATAAACTTGCACACTTTGATGTTGATTCTTCAATTGTGAATCTCCTCCATAGCTATTTTCTTGATAGATCATGTTATGTTGCCGTTAATGGCCAAACGTCCTCTTTGTAAAAAGCTACTAGTGGGGTTCCTCAAGGGTCGGTACTGGGCCCACTCCTCTTTTCAATTTATGTTAATGATGTTTCTTCTGTCATTCGGAATTCTTCTTTCCTTTTGTATGCCGATGACTTAAAGACATTTAAGGAAATTAATTCAGTTATCGATTGTCGCTTACTGCAATCAGATTTGTGTACTTTTTCTGAATGGTGCAGGAGCAATAACCTCTCCCTAACTATTTCAAAAAAAACAAGGTAATGAGTTTCACTTGTGTGCCATTTTTGTATTCTGTCAATTCTGTGTCATTGTGTAAGGTATGTGAGATCAATGATCTAGGTGTTCTTTTTGATAGCACCTTACACTTTTCTGCTCACGCTAAGCGTGTTGCTTTGCGGGGTCTTCGCACCCTAGGCTGCGTTTGCAGAATGTCTAGAGAATTCCGTTCTCCTGTGCCCTTCCGAAAATTGTACACCGCGCTGTCTTCCTCAACTTGAGTATGCATCTGTGATCTGGAATGGCATTCCTAATTCCAGCAGCAACGCCATTGAGCGAGTCCAGAAAAGATTCTTAAGCATTTACAACCATCGTTTCGCTAGAAATGACTTTGGATCTCGTTCTAACGCTGCTGGATTATTATCATTGCCATCACTTTGCTGCCGACGAAATCGCGCTGATCTGTTATTTCTTTACAGGCTTGTGCATGGTATCATATCCTGCCCTGTACTGCTCAACTGTCTTACTTTCCGAATTCCACGTAAGCTGACCAGAGAGAATAGACCTTTTCATATAACCGCCTGCCTCTGTGAACATTCGACCATTGGCAGGATACAACGTCTTTACAATGCTTACTTTTTGGAGCTCGATGTTTTTCACAGCTCCCAGTCGATGTTCTGCTCCGAGCTTTGCACTGTACTTACATAGCCTCGTACACTGTTGACATTTTTTTATTATTTTTTTCTTTCGACCATTGGCAGGATACAACGTCTTTACAATGCCCACTTTATGGAGCTCGATGTTTTTCACAGCTCCCAGTCGTTGTTCTGCTCCGACCTTTGCACTGTACTTACATAGCCTCGTACACTGTTGACTTTTTTTTCCTGCGCATAGTTGTATATGTGCAATTTTCTAACGTTTTTTATCTCTGATATTTTATTATGAATGTTGGCCTTTGTTTGTTTTTTGTTGTTTATTTTTTGTTTTTTTTCGTGCGCCAGTACAAAGACCTTACGGTTGCTCCTGGGCACGTTAAATAAACGTGTGATTTGATTTGATTTGATTTGATTATTATTATATGTTTCCAGATATACCCAGCTTATCATTCGCGCTGATTCGACGCAAGCTACCCACGATATAGGTAGAGTATATTGGTCTACATGACTCGGATAGCATTCACCATGCTGCTGCATCCACAACTGTACAGATACGCATACGGTGGGTGCCTCGGGCCGCCTTGCCGAACCTTGTCGAAGCTGATTTGGCAACCCATAGACAAGTTTTACCTGCGCCCCCTTCCACAAGTTCCTGAATATGAGCACGGACAGATTATCCGGGAAAAAGAAAGCCTCCGACGTACCACACGAGTTCTTATGCCTCCGTGCGGGTCAGACTGCCCGGTTGTTTAATCCATCGAGAGGAGGTTACCTTGCGGAGGCTTCGTGTCATTGTTACGCTTACCCCATCTGTGACCACCCAGCGGGCGCCATGTTACCGCGGCCCATATGGTGCATTGTGCCCTCTTTCTGACACCCCAATCCGCACGGTGTCTGCGGCGTACTTGTAGTGCCCTTGCACAGGCCCGCGTTTAAGTTGTCGTTGCCACATCCGTGTAACAGGCCTGGCGCTTGCCCGACCACACAAACTTCATCGCTAGATTCAGGGACCGTTTCACCATTCACTGTTATGCTTCATACACGAAGGAAATTAGTATGAGTATTTTGGACACCCGTATTTTTGTGCCTTGGGGCCTACTTTCGAAATAAAAAAAAAAGTGTCAGCTCGACCTCACGTTTTCATCAGAAGATAGCTACAGAATTCTTGTCTCTAAAGTCACCTCTTATCACCGACTAGTATCGTCATGATTTGAATCTGCGATCGCATTTCTTTAAATAACATCATTATGTGGTCGCTTTAGACGCTACAATACTGTCTGTAAGAAATAGACGCCTTGAATGTCCGTGAGTTTTGTCGTAAAATTCATTTTCATGGGCATAAACTCAATTATAATGTTGTACCAGTGTAACAAAGCCTGGTAGTTCACCGCGTTGCAGCCGCACTCGGGGTTTTCCGCAATATTCGTGACATTCAAGTTGGGACCATGGATGTCTTTTGTTTACTCCCTCCCTCCCACTCCTGTAAAAACCCTGCAAAGGGTTAACAGTATGTGAAAATAAAATAAAAAATAAATAAAAAAATAATAGTCGTTACAAATGAGAAACGAAGCTAACCCTGCGCTTTGGCTTGTACACTGCCAATGACTCATGCTAATTAAAATTTCCTGGGCGTTCTTTTCTTTCTTTTTCAATTTGTTATTATACTAAGTGCCTATTGCAATATTGATTCCCTTAACCTGTACAGTCGCCCAAATCTTTAACTAGAGTGCGCGAGCGGCAATTTTTTCTGTGTGTCATTGCCCTATGACTGAATTAGTTTCCAAAAAGGGTGAGTGCAAGTGCATGTCGACATAGCACATGCCCTCAAAACGCAACTCCGTTCCATCATGTGGCGCTGATACAAAGAAAAGTCGCTGCTGCGCACGCTAGTTAAAAACTTGGCCGGCTGCAAGTAGCCTTTATTGTGTCCAGTCCGCGTTAATGCCTGTAATTTTATACCCCTGTCGAACTATATCCCGCTAACGAGCTTGACATGCGGCGGAATTTTTTCCTTTAGGCATCTGTTCAATGTAGAGTAAAATAAAGATACACATTAATTGATTTATAGTAATCTAACAAGAATACACGACAACACGACTTGAAGAACTTGTACCTCAAAGTAAATGGTTTGATGCTTGGCAAATACATGAATATTGTGCACGCTCGTTCTGATTTATCATGAACTTAATGATCGCTTTTTATACAGAAGGTATCAAAAAAGAGTGGCCCAACGCTATTTATAACATACAGCTTTTCAAAAACGTATAAAAAATAAAAAAAAATTTTGCGCATCAGATATTCATGCTCTGTTTGTTATTTTACTGTTTAACTACGCAAGAAAAGTATTGTCAATCAGCTCATCAGTATAGAAAACTCAGATGTGAACGCACATAATCCTCGCGTATACTGCTACTTAACGTGACTTTTAGTCCTCCGTTGAGTTGTCGGCTAGCACACAGCCAGGCTACAATCTAGAAACTAGCGAATAAGGCGAAGAACACTACCGTATTCAAATATTCGTACCTCAATGAACGCCATGTAAAAGCCGGCAGTCATACGACTCTAAAATTTTACATGGTATGCATTTTGTGGGTACCTGTCCCTCCTTGTCGCATCAAGCCTAGCCAGGCTTAATGATGGTCGTACGGATGTTTTAACGTCAAAAGAAGTGATTCTCTTTCTCTTCTGCGTTTGGGGGCGTCATTTCCATGTCATCGCAGACTCAAGCCAGGGCGCTGACCTTTGAGGCTATTTCAATAGCCCAATCAAACGCTTTTGTTTTTTGCACAGAAGGACCATTGTAGGCAGGTTTAGTAACACTGCCTGTCATGAGACGGTGTGTTCACTTTTCAGGCTCATGTATGTCTAAGAGTATGCTGAAGGGAACAAGCTATGTTGAAGAGTATGCTCAAGGGAACAAGACCGAACGTGTGGTTTAAACACGGAACACCTGTGAGTTTTGCCCCTGCATCTCTGACTGGTCGGCAACTTTTTTTTTTCTTATACTGCGGTGGCTTGTGAGTATTGCAGTTGCTTGAAATAGAGCGTCAAATGTAAGGCATCCTCAGCGAAAAACATTTCGCAGACCGATATCGCATTTTCTGTAGAGGCGACATACACTACACTCTAAGCCAAAAGAGAGCAACGGGGGTATATGGGTTCCTCCTTTGAGGGAGCAAGTGCTTTGCCACTCCCATTACTCTCCTAAAAGGAGCAACGGCAAGGGGAGGAACCGTTGCTCTCCTTGAGGACCAACTGTTACTCCTTCCTGATGCTCCTCAAGGGAGCAACGGATGCTCCTTCCCGTTACTCCTTAGTTTCTGCTTGGGTCGAAAAAAAAATTCGTTTTTGATTGACTTCTAGAGCACATTGAGGTTTATACACATATTTGTTTGGATGTACAAATGATACACAGACATCTCGTTCAGAAAGAAATTTCAGAAAATTTGCAACAAACACACAGGTTTCGAACTCGCGACCACTTAATCACCATGCACGCACGCTAACCACTGCGCCACCAAACGCTGCGGCGCCGTCTGAAAGGAAACGGGGTTATGTAGGTACCGACGGGTCGTTGCGCGTTCTGACATGTTAGTGAAATGAGTATAGGCGTGCAGAACCAGTGGTGATGTTCGAAAGAGAATAGAAGGTAACAATGTATACATCTGAAAACGTCAAGACAATGAGTCTCTCGCGAAAACACAGGCTTTGCCGTGCTCCCTTTGCGCTAGCTAAAAGGCCAGTTTTTTTCTTTTTTTTCTTTTTTGCCCGGAGGTGTGTTTTCTTCTTCTTTATTATCATTGTTATTATTAATATCAATATTAATAATATTATTTTTTGCGGAAGAGTCGCCTCCCCTTTGAAAAGACAACACCGCCCGAGCTGATAACGTCCGTTTGCTCTGAGATTAAATACAAATTCAAACTACCGGACGCGATTGCGATAACTGTCCTCCCGCCAAAATCAGCCAGTGACAAGGTAGAGATGAGGGGGTAGGGGAGGCAGCGGCGTTAGCTCGCTGTCAGTCTCGTTGTCAGCATAAAACCGCAAATGTAAAGTCTATCAATTGTGTACTTCTCTCAACCGCTTGTTTGTCGCGAAGTATACATGGAGTCTCGCGAAGCTTCGCATTTTATTGCCACACTCTCAGGCTATATATTAATGCCAAATGTTATACGCAAACACGCCATTTGACTTGCGACGACAACAGCTTCAGGTGCTGGCGTTCTAGTGCAACCATGCCTTTTATTGGGCGATTTTACCTTGTATTGAGGGCTTTTAGCTTTACGTTACCGTGTTACGAGTTGCCGGAACGAATTTGCGCATACGCGGGCCTTTACGGAACGTGAACTACTCTCCGGATTGGCTTTACGTTTACGGCCCTATCTCGAAAATCCACATTCGTTCGCGGCTACTCGCGATACCCGCTTTGCCGAGGCTCCAGCCGCCGAGTGAAAAAAAGCCGAAGTGCGAGCGGTAATTGCGATCACTTTGTTTCAGCGGCTAGAGTCACTAGAGTGACCTAGAATTAGAATACCGAAGCGGTAAAAACGTGAGAAGCCTTGACATAAATACCCCGACAGGCTGGATAGGTGACGCCATCTAGCGGGAACAAGATGAAGCAGGCAAGCAAAAAATTGGTATTTCAGAAACATCGTACGTTCCACTTCTGGTGTAAATGCCTTGCCGCGGCATTATTACGAATGAGTTACCTTTTCAATAATTTTTTTTCCTCTAAAACACTAGGCGAAAACAAACGTGTCCACGACTATGGTTGCACGAAGCGTCACAAGATGGCGACACCATCGTCGGATAACCCGGTATTCTACGCTAAAAACCCCTCGAGATATTTCTGCAGCGGCTATACAATCTTATATAAATCAAATATAATTTAAATGCCGTTATCATCAACATTTCATGGTTTATTCAAACGTAAAGGTATCCGTTTACGTACGGGGAGGTAAAACCTTTCTCAAACATGTGTTCCGGTAACACGGGAGCATTAAAAAGTTTACGTACAAGCCAAATGTCCTGATTAGCGTGTGTATCTCTCTGTTCAGTTTACAAAAACTAGTTTCCTTATGCCAGCCCGCAAGAAAATGTGGCCCATGCATCGACCGATACAGGGTGCGTCCTGCAGGAGAGCAGCGGTTGCGCGCCGAGAGAAACTGTTACCGTTCGTCCTTCTGTTGCTCCCTTCCAACCTAACCCTAAACGCTTACTCCCCCAACTTGAGCCATGTCAGCCATCTTGTTCCAGTTGGTCTTTTGGGGGAGTAACAGTTGGTCTTTAGGACTAAAACCGGCAGTTACTCTCGTTTTTTCCATTTTTGGCTTAGAGTGTACCACATAAAATATTTGTTCTATGCAAATAAATTAGTTCTGACCGGCACCTACAAGTTGGTATCTTGAGAATAATTGGTCGACAGCTATATGCAGTTCCTCTGGGAATGGCGCACTTTCCAGATACACTAGAAAAAACTGAGTTAACGCGCTCTTCAGTGCGTTGAGCCAACCACGTCAGGCAAAGCGTATACATGCTTTGCCTGACGTGGTGGGTTTTCACGGTTGCCTGACAGCTGGTGACGCAGAAGTGATGTTGGTATGGCACTAGAATTATTGACCAATAAATAGCGTTGCATCGGGCTGCAGCAGCGTAGCTCATGGCTTGCGGCTGAGGCAGTGGTGGTTCATGCTTGCCCAGTGACTGCTGGATTTCTGATCGAACGACATCTGCGATCGAGTCCAGTTGCGGCTGTTGTGAGGGTAACAGCTTGCGCAGTTCCTCCCGCACGATCGCTAGGATCGTTTCGCGCAGGTCGTTGGAGCCGAGGGCACGTTCCGTTCCAGGTACGTTCATGTTCCGGACGCCCCCGTCAAGCCGTGAACCCAGCCCCGTTCATGAAGAAGACACCGACACCATCAGGGACAGTCGAGCAAGCCGTAGATTGAAAGGACTACACCAACTACACCGCACCTACACCAGATGTCACGGGGTCGTGACGTCGACGATGGCAGCAGCCGGCGTGTCGAAGATGAAAGTCTTTATTTGGCCGAACTTGTGGCCGGGAAACGGAAAGTCAAATTACAGCAATACACACTGTACACTGATAGCGGCGAACAGAGCGTCGGCCGTCGATAAAATTATCATGGCTGGGACGCGCCGTCTTTTATAGATCACGCATCGTACTTTCCAGCCTTATCACTGGTGGTTGCGCAAGAATGATCTACTACAGTCTCGAATGTTCCCAGACATTCTGGCGCGGCCCGGGCAAGACAGCGATCACACGTGCAACGGACCAGGTACAAAAACATAGCAAACGAAGCGCGCGTGGCAATATTTTGGGAGAACTTAACAATGAATTTCGAGTCGACAGGCGGCTAGACGATAACCTGTTTGTTTGATAACCAGACGATAACAGAAATATCTAAAATTGAAAATAGGCCCTTTGGTACGTGGCTTTTCTAGACATAGCTCGGGCGGACGACAATGCTAATCAGGAAACTCTTTTCTAGTCTCGTCCTCGTTTTTGTCGCGCTAGTATTCGTTCAAGATGGAAATACACCTACTCGCCCAATTGTCAGTTCTGATGAAACTTTGTGGAATATATTGAAGGGAATGGGCATATGCGACGACTGTATACAGCCTTTAGGGCGATATATCGAGAAAATAGAGTTTGGATAGAATGGGAAGGCATATGTAGCAAAGAGAACGTTGATATTAGCAAGGGGTGGAGACAGCGATGTCCTTTTCCTCTCTGTTATTCATGCTGTACATGGTGAGTATGGAAAAGCGCTAGGAGGTAGCGACATTGGTTTTATTCTGTCGCAAAAACAGGGCGGCGGGATGATTGAGCAGAAGCTTCCAGGTTTTTTTTTTTTAGGCGGACGATATTATCTTGTTTGCGGACAGTCTAGGTGATATACAGTGGCTGGCGGATATATGCGGAAGGGAAGTCAAAGCTCTTGGACTAGGATTTAGAGCAACGAATTGGAGATTGATGGTATTCAATGACCTCTGCGATCAGACGGTGTCAATACAAGGCCAAGAAATGCCGAGGGTAATCAAATACAAGTTTCTCGGGGTATGGGTAAATGAGAGTGATAGTTGCATGGAGGTACAGGAAAAAGCTTTGGCTGCAAAAGGAAAGAGGAATGCTGATAATGAAGCACAGAGCGTTGTGGGGATACAATAGATACGAGGTGCTTCGAGGTCTGGGGAAAGGTGTAATGGTTCCGGGGCTTACTTTTGTGAACTGAGTGGTGTGCATGAGGGTAGAGGGGCAATCAGGAATGGACGTAAATCAAAGGGCTGTGAGACACCTCGCGTTGGGTGCTCACGGGAAGACGACAAATGAGGCTGTAAATGGCAACATAGTATGCGCAGGTGTTGAGGCGAGGAAAGCTCAGAGCCAAATAAGGTTCGAAGAGAGGCTAAGGAATATGAAAGAGAGTAGATGGGCAGAGAAGGTGTTCCATTATTTGTATGTATAGAAAGAGCGTCGACACACAGTGGAGAAAAAGAAATAGGAGGCTCACCAGTAAATATATGGCTGGTAGTGTAAGCAATATGCCAACAGAGAGCGGTAAGCGAAACGTCAGAGAGGCAGAGAGGATTTACTGGACGGCAGCTATGGAGAAAACATGGCTGATCCCTCTGTCATAGGAATCGGTATAACACGAAAGTGAAACGTGTCTTCACAGACGTAGTTGAGCGTTTGTTGCGCATTCTTTTGCCCTTCGGGCGAAGGAATGAATGCTACAGCAACAAATTGTAATGTCGTGCGAAGAACGGCAAGCAGCTGGAAACTTGCAACGCGCTGCTCAAGCAGAAAGGACGCACGGAACGAACATACACAGGATGTGAGCGAACTGTCACATTTGTAACCTATTGTACCCCTTTGCAGGTGCAGTGTCCTCCTTCTCTCTCTCTATTCCTCTTTCTATTCCCCGTTCCTTATCCCCAGTGCAGGGTAGCGTCTAGTTAACCTCCCTGCCTTTCCTCTTCACTTTCTCTCTCTCTCTATTTCTGCGTGAGCACCGCGCTCCTTTCCCAAAAGCGGCCACTGCAATGAGCCATGTGGCCTTCGTGCTCTCAACGCGCGACGCACAAACCACCGCGATCACGAGATAAGCGCACGCACGACCGACGACGCCCTGTAGACGCGGGCGCTCGTCGGAACGGCGACGCCCTTTCAAGCGCGCTCTTCTACGCTCTTCGAGCCCTTCTCGCCATCTCGCCAGTGATAACGAAAACAAGCTGTAACACCGATCTCTGAGTACCGCCACCGGCAAATGGTGTATATAAATAGCTCACCGTTAACATTGTGACGAACATTTCGAATCAAGTTAACATTTCCGAATCATTTCGCGCTGCGAGCTGCGGAGCTAGGGGTCGTAAGTTCAATTCCCGGTGACGGAACTTTTTCTTCTGGTTTTTTCTTTGCCCACTGTTAGTCTTTATATTTTACAACGTCATTTCCGTGACGGAAATACGTCAGTGGAGCCGTGGTGGGCCCCGGCATAAAACACTTTCGTGGTAAAAAACCGGCTCTGAGTAACTACCGAAAGCGCAAAAATGAAATAAGGAGGGAGGCGTTTTATGATAATTCAAGGGGAAGCGCTTTAGTGTTCGAAGAGAGATCGGGTAGCCTTAGCGCACGCATTTATAAAGCAGATTCAGTAAAGAAGAAGAACAATGCACATGCTGTGGGGAAGCTAAGGAAACAGCGGAGTATGTTCTGATTGAATGTCGAGATATCCACTCAGGTGTACGTGTGGGCACGAGCCTACGGGTTTTAGGGACAGCCATGGAAAGATGAACACGCCCGCGATAGAAATAGGTAAGAGACGGTTAGAGTATCGGTGGCATTTAGTTAGAGAGAAAAGACAAAAATAGGTACTGGGAAAAATAAGGATATTCTGCTGCAAAGGGCAGAGAACTGGGCTGTGAATTTAGGTGTTTTTTTCTGTAGTAAGATGGATTTGATGGAAGTACACTCCAAGAAGAAATCGAGTATTTGGGGCGGATTTCTGCTACACAACAATAATCGTCATCTGGCTTGCTTTCTTGAAAACGCGGCTCTCGTCACTTTTCCTTTAAAATTGCAATGTCACGCTGATAACGCGCGCGCTGTTCATGACCGGGAAGTGCCGGGACCGCGGAGACAACGCGAGGAAAGTACGCGAGATGGATGACGATTTTGTTGTGTAGCAGAAATGCTCCCCAAATACTCGATTTTTTCTTATAGTGTAGAGGCATCAGGTCAACATAAAAAAAAGAAAAACGTGTTTTTATTTGTCGAGCCTGGTGGTACACTTATCTCCGCCCCGTTATAAAGGGGACGCTCAAAGCATCCATCCATCCATGTGTGTTATGTCCATATATGTGTCATGTTAAAGGGCAGAGAACGGGGCTTTTAATTTAGTTTCTTTTTTTCTGTAGTAAGATAGATTTATTCGAAGTAGAGGCGTTAGGCCAACATTCAAAAAAAGGAATTTTTTTTTGTTTGTCGAGCGTGGTGGCACACTTTTCACCACCTCGTTATAAAGTGGACGCTCATAGCATCCATTCATACATCCATAAAAGCTCCATATGAGATCAAAAGGTGCCAAGGCCAGCAACCCCTACGTCAGATATTGGTGTCAAAGAGCATTGACACCATTGTCACAAAAGCTGAGTATACGTTAACAGACTCACTCAGACCCACTCAAAATTAGATCGAGCCCGAGTCTTAGTCCGGGTGAGTAATATTTTAGTGAGTTTGAGTCCCAGTGAGCCCGGCCGAGAAAAATTTCAGCGAGTCTGAGTCCGAGTGAATCTGGTTCAGGAAAATTTTGGTGAGCCGGAGTCTGAATGAGGCCTAAGTGCAAAATACAATTCTTGAGGGAGTATGAGTAAGCTCGCCATTTTTTTTCTGCCAACCTATGCTGGAGACACATGTCACGGAGCAACTTGACAAAAATGAACGAGGTCGAAGTTAGGGTGAATTATTCCTATGCAATTCATTGCGTGAACAGTTTCAGCCTATCGTGCTTAACCACACAGGAACGAACAAATATAAGCGTACTGCAATATTAACCACTCAAAATTTAGGAATAAGCTCTATTCATGGGGTGTGTATGCGTCCTGTGCATACATGAGGCACCATGGCTCATTTCCTGCATGCCATCTGTCTTGCACCTGGCACGTTGTTACAAAGAGTTAAAAATTATTAGTACGAGGACACGTGTTTCACAGAAACTGAAGACTTTGCTCGAAACTTTATAGATTCATTTGTATCACGTACCTTATGTTCATGAAGATAACAGTTCATAAAAGTATAGCTTTCATAAACTATACTTTTTCCTACAGATCACTGCACCTATATTTCCAAGAATACCGGCACCTATTTACGGGCAACAAGGACACCGGCATATGTTGGCAAGGATACCAATCCATGTGGCAAGTTAAGTAACCACATGGGTCTGCCTCTAAGCAAGCCTATTGTACGCAAGCAATGATTACAAGTATGATGCCGCCAGATTCAAGTAGAAAGGCGAATAAAAAATCCTGAAAAAAATCAGCTATATGACTGTCGATGTAAACGATTAGTCAAACGCTTCTTGAAAGCAAAACAATTTATTGGATAAATGGTATGTGATTGAAGGCATTGCTTCTTGCACAGATTTTTTGTTTTTAATTTGTTCAGTAACTTGGTAACGAATGAAAAGATTAGCCAGTGACTCTGCAATTGTTGCATACGCGGCCGTACATGTAAGTCAATTTGCCATTTTAATTTCCATTGCAGGTGCTCGGGTTAGGCGCTTCGTATTAGACTGCCACCTTCGTCTGTCACAGCTGAGGAAAGGAGGACTGGAGAGAGAGAAACGTTTTAAAGAAAACATGGAGGTGTTTGAATAGCTATTCGCCTGACATGCTACTCCTTGTGCTGGGTGACGATTACGATATATACACTGATGAACACATAACACATACAGCCACACACACATAGACTACACTGTTTACAAAATTCAGTTCAGGCTCATGGCCCGCAAGAAAGTAAACAGCGCTTTCGTGGCGCGTAGCGCACAGGTGCTGCTGTGCCATGGGCGCCGAATATGTGGCAGCTCTAAGTAAAAGCCTGTTGAAAATGTAAGGCACTCTATCACCGCTAATGTGAACTTTTGGGCTATGTCAAAATCCTCAAAGGTCAACACGTGCATCTGAAGACGCTAGTACAATGAATATGCAAATATCACGTACTTTCCATCGGCGTATTTACATGAGTGCAGAAAGACGTGGCAAGCAGGGGAAACATAAAATAAACTCACTTTAAAAAACCAGAAAATGGAACGTCCGTTTAATGGCACCTTCAGAGCATGTGAAACGATTCATTGTGCTACAACAAGGTTGTAGTCGGCACAGGATTACTGGGGCGCGCACATTTATCTACATTATTTACGCGTGCGATGTTATATCTCTTCTGATACCATATATTTAAGGAGTGATGACACTGAATTTTTGAACCTCAGTTTTTTAATGGGTGTGCGACTATTAGCATGATAATAAGGCTCAAGGCTAATAAGGCTGAAGATGAAAATTAAAATAAAGTCTATTGACAACTTCAGATATTCCAGTCGAATAGTTCGGCATTTAATTCTATTCTCAAGACACTTTTTCTCTCCTATTAAAAATATTCGAAGACCACAGAAATTGTTAAGAAGTACTCAAATCTGCGCGAAAAATTGCATATCTGTGCTAACTTTCACCAAATTTGGGGCAAAAATCGACAACTTTGTTTCATTTGCCACACCACCGCCATGGCCTCCCCCGTCAAAACACACATACACCCCACCCTCTATTGCGCTTTTGTGCGTAGTGCCAGCACTGAAGTGTAGTGGCCAGAGCATGGTATTGTGTACGAGTCCAAGCACGTTGTTGCAATATAGTACCGAAATTATACTAAACAATACCAATGAAACAATCGAAAGCCTTTGCAATATTAAGAAATCTTTAAAAAAAAGGAACCCCCGCAATATTCTGGCTTATCTAAAGATAAAGCACCTGCAGTGCCGACCATGCCGATCAGATGTTATTGCTTTTCCCAATTGAGAAAGCATGCTTAGAGGAATAAACTATGATGACCGGATTAACAGATCAACTCTTGTGTGTCTAGTGAACTGCAGTTATTGCTTTCTTGAGGATGAGCGACACGCACAAATGTTTTGTTGAATCCCGAACGTAATAAGCAACTAGCCATCCTTCACGAAAACATTAACTGCATATGTGGTACTGTCAAGCAAAAGTGTTGTAGAAGGCATAACGTTGCTCTATATTGTTAGCTATACAAGAAGCTAGCATTTCTTGTCTCTGGTGAAAAAAAAATTTACAGTAGTGAGTAGTGGTACTATATTTCTCCAAAAATATTCGAAAAATATTCCACTCAATTCAAACTACGTTTTCATGATTACAGTTCGCTTCTCTGTTAAAAATTGTTTATTCGCACACCCTTAGCTTTTACTCCTAGTCAGTGGCTACTGACCCGTTAATCGCGGCAAAAAAACTGATTTGCTCCGTTGCGAGACGAATGTTTAGTTATATGGTTGTACGTTACGAAAGGTAGCAGTTTCAATTTCGAAGACCACTTGGCGTCATCACGCACTCATCATGTACGTATACAAATACTACGATGGCACCGCGAATACCATTGACGTCACTAGCCACCTTCTGCCATGTCGTCTGCGCTGCCCTTTCGTCTTCTGCTGCGTTGAGCGCTGCGAGCGCTTGTTTCTTCAATCTCTAAACCATGGTGCCTATCTAGTGCGGCGATAGCCGAAGGACCGGGGAAGAGTATAAATACCAGAAAAGCTTGATTCACTGCGCGAATCTTGCTGGAGGCTGCCAGTTCTTGTCGTCGTCGTCCAACAGAAAAGACTTCCAGGACCCTTTGAGCAGCCGCAGTAGTAGATGTCATGTACCATCTTCGCCTCGGTCATTTGTAAATCAGCATGCCGAGAAGTGGTGACTGAAGTAGTGACTCAAGTAGCTTCAGCCTCTGCGACTTTCTTATCAGAATTTGGAGGAAAGAGACTGTATAAATTATCACATTAAGATTCGTCAATTTCATCGGAGTTAGTGGCTATTTTAGGCAACTCAATTTATTTGCAATAATTCTGGAACAAGGCATTTGGTAGTATGAACGGATAGCAAATCTGCGCTTGAGGTAATCATGCATGCGAAATCACCTTTCGAAACTGGCGAAAGAGCCTAATGCATGGCATAATCTGTCGGATATGCGTCGGCGAAGCTTCATAAGATTGGCTTTCAGTGGATACCCAGCTATATTGTAATAAAACTCACAGGGTGTCTTATGCATTCACATAAAGCGACTCGAAGGTGAAAGGCATGTTCTTTTTCTTCTGAGTCGGTGTATTGATCCTGACCCTCACAGTTCAAAACCACGTTATGTGCAGAAAGCTGCAGAAACCACCTAACGGTGCAGTTAGGTGCAGAAACCACCAAACGTGGTTTTGAACTGTCTGCAAGATCTGAAGCACCTCCCCTAGTTTTGCATTGCCTCCATGATCAAACCACCTTTGACGAAGTTACGATGTCATGAAATGACGTCATCATGTGACGTTACGTCATGTGACGGCACAGTTACATCACGATGATGTCATCATGACATCACAAATGTTGGCGATTTGTGACGTCATTGCGACGCCATATGGTGAGGTCATCACGGGATGATGACTTTTTGCATCACTCGTCCCAGACGCCGACGGTGAAATTTTGCGTTTGGTGAGGCGTCTAAAGCTTTATACTTAATAAAGGGCAAATAAGAGGCATTCAGGTCAAGCGTTTCTTTATAATCATGACAGACTAATGAACAGTAAGAAGTAACGTAAGTGCTATTATTTACCTAAAGTTTTGTTTGTACTGCGGAGCTTATACCACAGATAGACGAGCTGTACAAAAACACTAAAATTAGTCAGCCGACGTTTGGAATAAGGGGCAATGAGAAGGGCGCTTACTCGTCATAAATCGTCTCAGAATGTGTGGCTTGGCCACAGTGTATTGTCACACTTCTTTGGAGAATTGCCACTGCTAAGAGCCACAACAACTAGTGGTCAAGGCGGCTGAGTGTCCTTCTGAATGATTTGACGTCGAGGGTCTGACCGCAAATTATGTCAGCGGTGTTGCTGTGGAGGTGCAATAATAACACTCACGTGCATAATTAATGATTGGATGGGCGTTGAAGATAGGATTGAAAAACTTAACACAGCTTTCCCGATAATGTGTGCTTTATTAGTGTTCGTGTGCGTTTAGCGATTTAATCACAACATGATATATCAGGCAGCAACTTCGGTAACTCTACCTGCGCCAAAACATCACGGTAAGGATGATAAAGCGTGTATTGTACCCTCTATAAACTAGGGAGGGTATTGCAGGAGTAAAAAAGCCGTGTTATTCTTCAGGGCGTTCTTTTACTCTCGCAAATAATAGGACGGAATGCAATGCATTGTTCACCCTGTATCAAAGGAGAGAGTGGAATGCCCATGCACCCGTCTGTCATGAGATAGTAAAACGTAGTTGTAGTCCTGTTCGTGATCTATATCGATGTGCCGGCATACCGCAAGTGATGACCACTCATTACTTAAGCACACCTAGATACAATAAAGATCACTTCATTTGTTTGTTGTGGCTCTGGAGACGATCGCTCAGAACGAAAAAAACAAAAAAACAAACGGTGTCTCCAGCGCCTCCCAGTGCTTTTCAATGTACTAGAAGGCACTGAGATAATGCCTAACATCCGCGTTTTAGCTTGGGATTTGTGAAGTTAAATGAGAAAATATGACCTCATTGAGTTGATCATGATCGAAGCTACATTCGAACAGTTAATATATTCTTCCTGTTTCAAAATTCACGTTTTTCGCTACGAAGGTCGCGCACAGAGTTTGCTGCCCTAAGCCTAGTGGTCGGTACGGCTAGAGTGAGCTATTACGGCTGTAGTCGCGGAGCGTGAACAAGAATGACCGATTCCAGATTGCGTTTTGCTCAGTTCTTCTAAGAATGACCGAAAATATGTCCAAGAGGGTCGCGAAACCTGAAGTGTTCAGTGTGCAGTTCTGATGCGCGATGTTTTCTACATAGATATTACTAACCGCTTATTGAGTCAATGCGAATACCGCACATAGTGTTACGATAATCTTGTTTACTGCAATACGTGAGGAGGTCGTGGGTTCGAATCTCGTTTCATCATTATTTTGGCATTTTTATATTGTAGTGCTCCTTATTTAGTCATCATTACGATCTGCGCATGATGAAAATTATCAAAAGCATTTTTTTCAGCCGAACTTCGGTCCGTGTTCTGATATTTTTTCTTGAAGTGTACTACTACTCCCTACGGAGGGGTCCTGCTACCCTGTTTCGGTAAGGGCTCTGTTACTCTGTTGCGGTGGAGTATTATAACCACGCCTGGGAGCATTACTATACTCTGCCCCAAAGAGGGGTGATTTACTCTGGAAAGCGGAGTTAAATATGGCACAAGAAAGTATACTCTCCCAAAGAGAGTTACCGGTACTATCTTAGTTTTAAGCGTTTGGAGTATTCATTCTAAAAAGACAGGGCGTGCAAACACGGACACAAGAAAGAAGTCAGGACACCAAAAACGGCGTTTGTGGTGTCCTGACTTCTTTCTTGTGTCCGTGTTTGCACGCCCTGTCTTTTTAGAATGAATACTTACCAACTAGCTCAGCTCTCTGTTATTCTAAGCGTTTGGAGTTGATGTTTCTAAGCTTCCACCTTGCACTTTCAAGCGCATTGCCTCGATTCATTTGGTTTTACTTGCAGTGTGTGATACATCGAAGTTTTATATAACCTCTTGTTCTTTGGCACACAAAAAGGCCGAATATGGCTATGTTCTTTACGTATGTGGGCTTTCTAGTAAGGCACGCGACTGGGATGTGTTAACGGCTAACATCGAGCATGACGCTATCTCAACATCACTCGCGCCCGACCGCGTCGTTCTCCATGACTGATGCAAGAAAAGTTTCCTATGACACGTATTTCTTAGTGGAAACAAGTTATGAATATCTCTTTTGCTAAGATACTTCTGTGGTAAGTGTGGTCTAGCATGGAGCAGAAAGACGTTGATTCCGCAGTAAATGTAGTGTAGTGTCAGCTGATAGGCATTTTTTTTTCATGTCTTCATCTCTAGTTGTTTCATTGAAGGCATTTGCAAGAAGCCACTTTTTTAGTACTACGATCCACAAAACATCAAAAATTTAGAGGAAATTTTCTTTATTATGGTACTCATGCGAGCACGAAGCACTGGACGAGAGAACAAAGACACACTACTGCGGCCTTGCTCTCTCGCGAGTTGTCTCGTGTTGGCACTCACTACCTTCATGAATGAGTATTTCCAACTTGCATAATTCGCAACTTGGTTTATAGAAGTCAGCACTTTCGACCAGTGCCAACTCGTTCAAGTATCGATTCTTCTGAGGTAACACTAGCATCCATTTGGCCAAAGCTAACAAACACCACGACGATAATTACCATAATTTAGCAAGCAATAGCCAGATTTTATAAGGTGCTGACCATTCGTGGAGTGCATGCGGTGGCCCAGGGAACCACCGCTCGCCTTTCTCAAACTGCGAGAACCGAGAGAGGGTACGCTGAAATATGCTTTCATAATTGAAACAAATTTTCTTTAAATGCGGCAGGAGTCGAACCGTTCACAGGAGTCGAACCCATGACCTCTCGGTCCGCGAAGACGACTGGCGGGCGTTTAGCCCACTGATCTACCGCCGAACAGATAATGGAGGCCACATGAACGTGCCTTTTATCTTTCACACTTTCCATTCACAGTGCTCTTGGATGGATGGATGGATTCTATGAGCGTCCCCTTTGTAACGGGGCGGTGATCTGTGTGTCACCAGGCTCGAAAAAAAGAAAAGGACGCGCCGTTGCTGCAACCGTCCCATTCGGCGTGTTTCCAATAGAAGTGTAATTTCGTCAACGCTTGAACACACCACAAGGTGGTTGCTTTAGCCCAAGCCTCGCTCATAGCATCCATCCATATCGAAAGATGGCTCTCCGACGCTCGCCTGGCTGTCGCACCTCGTCCCCCGCTCACCCTGTGAGAATTAAAGGCCAGGTTAGAGGGAAGACATGACGCACGTAGCGTTTTTCTTCGCGTTTCACAACGCTCTGAAGGAGTGCATACCGAGTATCGGTGTTTATTATGCCATTTTTGATGCCATCTTTGCGCGGGATTCACGATATGCTGTGTCTGTCCAGGTATATGTTAAGAACTTCAGCTGTCATGATCATGGGCGTTAGAGGTCGCGACGATGTGCGCGACGATGTGCCACTGGGCGTCAACGTGGGTGCATCCACGTCAAACGGTGCTATAACTGTCAAACATCAATCAACATTGTACAAGCTCTCACATATCAGTACACAATAAACAATAATACTTCTGTCAAGACAGGTTTCAATTTTGTGTTAAACCGATTCCTATGATGGAGGGATAAGGCATGTTTGTTTTTTTGTTTTAACGCTACAAAAGTAGAGAGCTCGTTTCGCAGAAATAATGGTGCCAGCGTCGGTATCGTTGGTTGTGAGCGAAAAATCATCATCTTGTCCGTGACAAAAAAAAATCGTGAAAGATGCAAATAAAATAAGTAAAAAAAAATATTCGGTTCCAGTGAGAATCGAAACCAGGACTTCTGTGCGGGAAGCACATGTTCTACCACAGAGCCGCGCTATTGCTTGAATCTGCTTCAGAAAAAAAAAATGCCAGGCCTGCGCGGAAAGCGCGGCGCAGTCACAGCGAAAGCTGGAAAAGCGGCATTTCTAGAGCCCGTTGTAATCTCTCTTGGGGCTACTAATAAAAGTACACTAGCAAGGTACCCACTAGACCATAAATCACAATATTTTTGAAATTGGGAAGCACCTACAACGCCATTATTCGTCATTGTGCGCAGAAGCGAGGTTCCAGCTAGACACATGTAAGGCATTATGTGCACTTTGTTTACGTGACGACTGATGACGATGAAGAATTGTGGCTCAGCCCTTTGAAATAGGTTGGAAGCTTTAAACGGCTCACCAGTTCGGTGATTCGCATTGTGTGACGCCCGGTCGCCATTTAACTCTCCCACCATGCAATATAACATTTGACGTGAGAAAGAGACAGAGAGAGGGGGAAGAACTTTATTGAGACCCTTAGGTAATGGATGATGGGCTCATGGGCTTCCTTGGCAACCAATGCAAGTGCACTTGCGAGGAACATACTACGCTGTAAATCATAATTTCTGTGAAGTAGGGAAGCAGCCATTATGCCATTTTTCGTCATTCAACGGAGAGCCGTGGTACCCGCTAAAAACATGTAAGGCATTATGCGCACTTTGTTGGTGTTGTGCCTGATGACGATGAAGAATTATTGCAGAGCCCCTTGTAGTGGGTTGGAAGCATCCAACAGCCCACTCGTTGCGCAATTCGCATTGTGTGACGCCTGGTTACAGAATTCTCGTTGTGTGGTGCGTGGTTGTTATTTCACTCTTCTACCACACTAAATTACATATGTTAATGGTGTTCCTTCTGGACATGAAGCCTGTATAGCGTCGTTTTGCAATGCAGTTCCAAGCACCGGCATGGCTTCGAGGTACAACGCTGGGCTCCCACGCAGAGGGCCCAGGTTCGAACCCCGTTCCATCCTGGAAATTTTTTCTTATTTAGTTTTTTTAACGCGATAGCGTTAAAGAGCTCGTATCGCAGAAATTGCGCCGTCGGCGTCGGGGCCGTTGGTTGTTGAGCGAAAAATCATCATCATGTCCGTGACCGAAAAATCGAAAAAGCTGCAAATAAAATAAATAATAAAAATGTTGGGTCCGAGCGAGAATCGAACCCAGTCCATCTGCGTGGCAAGCAGGTGTTCTACCACACAGCCACGCCTCTGCTTGGCGCTGCACTGAAAGTAACTTTCATGCTTCCCAAAAATACGCGTCCTGCATACAGGTGTCACAGTACGAGATGTAATATCGCAGTAATATTGCGTGGTACAAGTGTACATTGCCATAGGGCGTCACACCATGCCAATATCATAACGACTTCGTGGTTTAAAGACAGCCACCCATTACAAAAGGCGCACACATTAGTGCGCGTATTCCCTTAAGACCACGTAGTGGGTGCATCGCAACTTCGAAGAAGTTTCTCGCGCATAATTGCTCTTGGTTTAAAGCATGCTACCCATTACATAAGGCACACGCCTTAGTGGGCGCATTCTGTTAAACCCTCGTAGTGTTCGAACTGTGCACTAGGAACAGAATATCGCTATCGCGTTCAGCTCTTAAAGGCGAAGCTTAAGCGTCCCCCAATTTTTTCTTATTTCGAGCGATAGTGGTTACGGACACCGGCGGCGGCGGCGGCGGCGGACAACTACGCCACCAAAAAAAAACGCCAGGCCTGCGCGGAAAGCGCAGCACAGTCACAGCGAAAGCTGGAAGAGCGGCATTTCTGGAGCCCGTTATAAACTCTCGTGTGGCTACTAATACAGGTACATTAGCAACGTACCCACTACGCAACAAAGCGTAATTTTTGGGAAGTTGGGAAGCACCCAGCACGACATTATTCGTTGTTCTGCGGAGAAGCGAGGTACCATATGTAAGCGATTATGTGCAGTTTGTTGATGCGGCGGTTGATGACGATGAATAATTATGGTTGCGCCCTTTGTAATGGGTTGGAAGCTTTAAACGACCCACTAGTTACGTAATGCATATTGTGTGACGCCCGGTCGTTATTTAACTGTCCCACCACGCTTTATAACACACTTTAACCAGAGAAACGTAGAGCGAGAGAGAGAGAGAATTGACTTTATTGAGACCCTGAGGAAATGGATCATGGGAGCCTTATGGGCTTCCTTGGCAACCAACAGAAGTGCACTTGCGAGGAACCCACTACGCTATAAGTCATTGTAATTTTTGAGAAGTAGGGCAGTAGGCACTGTGCCATTTTCGTCATTCTACAGACAGCCGTGGTACCTGCTAAACGCATGTAAGGCATTATGCGCACTTTGTTGATGCTGTGCGTGATGACGATGAGGAATTATGGCAGAGCTCTTTGTAATGGGTTGGAAGCATTCAACAACCTACTCGTTGCGTAATTCGCATTGTGTGACGCCTGGTTACAGAATTCGCGTTGTGCGACGCTTGGTGCTTATTCTACTCTTTTACCACGCTATATTGCATATGCTAATGTGGTTCCTTCCCGACATGAAGCCTGTATAGGACCTTTTTGCAAAGCAGTTTCAAGCACCGGCATGGCTCAGAGGTTGAATACTGGGCTCCCACGCAGAGGGCCCAGGTTCGAACCTCGTTCCATCCTGGAATTTTTTTCTTATTTAGTTTTTTTCTTATTTCGAGCGATACTGGTTACGGACACCGGCGGCGGCGGCGGCGGCGGCGGCGGCGGACAACTACGGCACCAAAAACGGCCGGTGAAATGATCTCATAACAGCTTTCGCTGTAAAACGGCCGTTGAAATGATCTCATAACAGCTTTCGCTGTGAAACTCTATATGAATGACATGTAGGGAAAGAAGTCTCTTTAACGTATATAATACTATGTGGCAGAAGCGCAAGATCGCGCCAGGCGTCAAAATATGTGAATTGGGCAACGAGTTGGTGTTTTAAAGGATCACCCATTACACACCACTCAGACATATTTTATCATCATCAGCTGCAAAAGCGTCAACAAAGTGAGCAGCTGCGTAGGTTCGCGTGTTGCCTTGCGGACGTGTGGTGGGACCTTGGCTGATTCGCAAAAGGAAGAATTATGCCGTAGTGGGCACTTAAAAACTGTGCTTGTAGTATGCATTCTTGGATAGTTTGAGACGGCCAATATTACGTGCGCAGTCATTCATTTCCTTACGGCACGGTTGAGGCATGCACCGAGAACCGAAGAAAGGCCTGATTGCGCTAACGCGTTTTACTCTTGAAGGCGAAGCTCAAGTGTCCTACACATTTTTTACTTTGAGCCAAGCGTTACGAGGTGAAACGACGTCTTTGTGTAAACCTAGTAGTTGTTTGCAGATGGTCCGCTTACCAAGGAAGTCGACTACACTAGCGCGTAAAAGCTTAGCTTATGGTCCGACGTCACGTGAGCAGTCACCTTCGAGCACAGCCGTCAGTTTTATCGAAAAGATGTGCTCGCTACTTCGCTATGATGCGGATATCTTAAAAAGTGATCCTTGACTTATTACTCCAGGATCGATCAAATCTTTAGAGGTTGCTGACGCATAGCTGTACAAATGTAACGTTTGTTACATTGTCATAAATGCGGAATGTCAACACTGCAACCGCAGTTGACGTTGCCGCGACATGACGCCTGCATAGTGCTTTCTCCTAAGCAGTTTCAAGCACTGGCGTGACTCAGTAGTAGAATACTTGACTGCCACGCGGAATGCCTGGGTTCGATTGCGGCACTAAATTGACTGTTAATATTTATTTTTACAGCGAAAGCTGTTATGAGATCATTTCACCGGCCGTTTTTGGTGCCGTAGTTGTCCGCCGCCGCCGCCGCCGCCGCCGGTGTCCGTAACCAGTATCGCTCGAAATAAGAAAAAAAACTAAATAAGACAAAAATTCCAGGATGGAACGAGGTTCGAACCTGGGCCCTCTGCGTGGGAGCCCAGTATTCAACCTCTGAGCCATGCCGGTGCTTGAAACTGCTTTGCAAAAAGGTCCTATAGAGGCTTCATGTCGGGAAGGAACCACATTAGCATATGCAATATAGCGTGGTAAAAGAGTAGAATAAGCACCAAGCGTCGCACAACGCGAATTCTGTAACCAGGCGTCACACAATGCGAATTACGCAACGAGTAGGTGTTGAATGCTTCCAACCCATTACAAAGAGTTCTGCCATAATTCTTCATCGTCATCACGCACAGCATCAACAAAGTGCGCATAATGCCTTACATGCGTTTAGCAGGTACCACGGCTGTCTGTAGAATGACGAAAAATGGCACAGTGCCTACTGCCCTACTTCTCAAAAATTACAATGACTTATAGCGTAGTGGGTTCCTCGCAAGTGCACTTCTGTTGGTTGCCAAGGAAGCCCATAAGGCTCCCATGATCCATTTCCTCAGGGTCTCAATAAAGTAAATTCTCTCTCTCTCTCGCTCTACGTTTCTCTGGTTAAAGTGTGTTATAAAGCGTGGTGGGACAGTTAAATAACGGACCGGGCGTCACACAATATGCATTACGTAACTAGTGGGTCGTTTAAAGCTTCCAACCCATTACAAAGGGCGCAACCATAATTATTCATCGTCATCAACCGCCGCATCAACAAACTGCACATAATCGCTTACATATGGTACCTCGCTTCTCCGCAGAACAACGAATAATGTCGTGCTGGGTGCTTCCCAACTTCCCAAAAATTACGCTTTGTTGCGTAGTGGGTACGTTGCTAATGTACCTGTATTAGTAGCCACACGAGAGTTTATAACGGGCTCTAGAAATGCCGCTCTTCCAGCTTTCGCTGTGACTGTGCTGCGCTTTCCGCGCAGGCCTGGCGTTTTTTGCATCGGGGTTTTCAGCTCGCCAGCAACGCCGCCCACAAGGCCGCCGACGCTGGCTCTGGGTTTTCTGCAACACGGGCTAATGAACGCTATCGCGTTATGAATACCAAAATCTATTCTCGCTGTTTCTGGGTTGATACCGACAGTGAATCACCTGTGGTCCATACCCGCATTCCACGTGCCTTAGTTAGCGGGTATGCGCAAAGCGCTGTCATGGTGTGTCATGTTATTCATGTCATGGCCTATCAGACAGTTCGTCATTCAACCATACCCTCCTGTGCCAATTTGCTATATGTCAAATTAAGGACCCTCGACCACGAGAGCACCCAGACGTAGATAGATAGATAGATAGATAGATAGATAGATAGATAGATAGATAGATAGATAGATAGATAGATAGATAGATAGATAGATAGATAGATAGCCTCCATTTATTTCTGCAAGTCTGATGTTCACTGCTTGCTGTTTGCTTACGTGGAGCACCGTAGTGAAACGTGACGCAAATGCTCGCGTAAGCTCCACCTAAGTATTGAGGGATGAAAAATCACACCATCTCCGCTAAAGGGGACCATGAGGCGATGCGAAGCAGCGTTTCGGCATGTCGAGCCCGCGTTTCAGAGGTGAAGTGGAAAGGGGGAGTAGAGAGGGAGAGGGGAGGGGAGATGGAGAAAGTGGGAGAGGGGAAGGGAAGAGGGGGCGCGGTAGTGGAGAGGGAGAGAAAGGGTGATGGGAAGGGGAGAGGGAGAGAGGAAGTAGGAGAGAGGGGAAGTGGGAGAGGAGGTGTGTGGAGAGGGTTCGCGCATGCGCACTAGAGTTGGTCACGCCGCACACCACCACCGGATTGAACTACGCCATAAGATGCTTCGCATCTACAAGAGGATTATTTTTGCGCCTTGATACAGCGTGAATGAAACGGCTTGACCGAACGCCGAAACAAAGACCAGCGAAGTGACAAGTTTCATGGGAGGCCACAGTGAAAAATGCTATTTGCTACCAGGAGCTATTTCTAGTATCGTTGGGCGAAAAAAAAAACAAAAGAAAAAAATTGAACTTAAGGTGTTACTTTCGTGTTGAACTCATTAACTGCGACTAAAACAGGCACTCGTGCCGGACACCGTTGGTGACGGTAATACTCATAAAGTTAACTTATCATTAAGAATAAGCTATGCATTATAGTGCTTTCATAAACGGGGCGGAGAAAATTTTAAAATGGGAGATATTATCGAAAATAAATAAGATAAGCAGAAAAGAGTAAACTTTTTTTCTTATCTGTGTACTTGGCTAAGCGATCTCAATATGGCACACTTTAGAAACGTCGGCCAGCATCAACGCCTACAAACCCAGAAACTTCGTGTTGTGGAAACGAGACCTTTCGCATTCATTGCAACGCCAATTTATTAAAGCTTAAATATTCGTCTTCATTACCTTCTATTTTATTTAAAATATAAATTGTTATATAATAGTTATATAATTGTTATATTAATTTTCAATTTTTATATAATAGTTATATAATTGTTATATAAATTATCAATTGTTATAATTTTATGCCGACGACTCTGTTTTATACTCCGAAATAGATAGTCCTTGCGAACAAACATTACTAAATGATGCATTTCAGAAGGTTGTTGCGTGGTGCGAAGATTGGCAGATGTCGGTGAATTTTGAGAAAACGTTTTTTATGTGCATTACTCACAAAAAGAACGAGCACAGTTTGAATTACTCGGCTAACAATGTTTTTTTTTTATCTGAGGTGACAGAATAAAAGTACCTGGGCCTGTGGATAACTAAAAGCCTAAAATGGAATCTACATATTGATAAAGTAACCGTTAACGCCAGACGTAATTTTATTTTCTGAGGAGGGCGTTAAAACAGCCTGCATGTTTTGTACTCTCATTAGCATATAAAACAGTTATACTTCCAGTCCTTGACTATGCCGCCATTATTTGGGACCCCTATACGCCAACTAACATAAAAAAATTACACCATTTCCCGCTAAAGGGCACCATGAGGCGATGCGAAGCCGGAGCACTGGCACGATCGCGTTCCGTTGGCGTTAGTTCGTCATGCTACCGACCTCGCGTCGTGGAACGCGAAGAGGAACGCTACGCGCGTCGTGTCTTCCCTCTAGCCTGGCCGTTAATTCTCACAGGGCGATTGGACAACGCGGTCTACAGGCGCGCGAGAGGGGGGCGCAGCGTAGGAGAGGAGAGAGAGGGCGAGCGGACGAGCACGCGTTGGCGCTCATCTCGGCGTTGCGCAGGAGAGAATTTCGGCATGTCGAGCCCGCGTTTCAGAGGAGGAGTGGAGCGGGGGAGGGGAGAGGGGGGAGTGGAGAGGAGGTGTGAGGAGTGGGTTGCGCATGCGCACTAAGGGTGGTCACGCCGCACGCCACCCCCCTCCCCCACCACCACCACCGGTTTGAACTCCGCTATAAGATGCTTCGCATCTAAAAGTTACACCATCTCCCACTAAAGGGAACCATGTGGAGATGCGAAGCAGCGGATGGGTCGACTCAAAATTCAGTTCATCACGTGCACCTTGCCCGATGTTAACGCGTCCTTGCAAGTGGAGCGCACCATGAATTCACTGTAGTTGCTGTTGCTGTTCGCCATCACGTGATTCCTGAGAGAGTGCAGGGGGGAGAGGCCAGAGCGTCTTACACAGCCCCTTACACAGGCCCGAACGCGCTAGCGCGTGCCAGCGCGTTTTGACCAGGATACAACGCGTTGGTGCATTGCGCGTCTGCAGAATCTCGTTCTCCGACGCCATCACATGATTGCTGAGAGAGTGTAAGGGAGAGAGGCCACAGCGTCTTACCCAGCCCCTTACACAGGCCTGAACGCGCTAGCGCGTGCCAGCACACATGGTTTTGTCTGCGTTACACCATGTTAGGACAGCATACGGCCGCCCGGGAACCTAAAGCGCTCTGCACGTATCATCATCAAGGTGGTCGAAGAACAAGAGGAAGAAGACGTCTCCTTGGCGCAAGCGCGCACTCAGATGGCTATGTTAGGTGGGACGGTCGCCAATGGAACCACGGACACAGCCCAGTGCAAAAGCTGCTTCGCATCTAAAAACTAGAGCGGGTGCAGCGGAAGGCAGTTCGCTTCATTTACAATAACTAAACCCGTACCTCTGCAACTGAACTTCTAAAACAAGCCAACTTGCCTGCACTTACGGAACGCAATCGTGTTTCCCGACTAAAGTTCTTATTTCAACTTATCAATAAACATTAAAATATTAACATATCTGATATAATTACTTTTTCTTCTGCGTACGCCACCAGACAGATGCATCACCTAACAGTTACTCGATTCAGCTTAAAAAACGATGGTTTCAAATATTCCTTTTTTCCAAGGACTGTGACTGAATGGAATAACCTGACTAATACACAAGTTACTCAACCTTCACTGTCTTCAATTGGTGCAAAGATCTGTTAATTACTTTCCAATATGACCTCCTTAATAATATGTATTTCTTTTTGCCGAGTGTTTGTTTATTTAGTTGATGTTTTGTATAAGGGTTGTATATGTATGCGCAATAGCCTAAAACAGTGTATTCGTTCGCATAACACCAATTTGTTATTTTTACACTTTTGAAACAATGTATTCTACTACCCCACATTGTTTTGTTAATTGCCTAAAATGTTGTATTTCCATCCTGCTAAAATACCCTATGGGGATTGCAGTATGTGTAAATAAAATAAACAAATAAATACAATAATTCATTCCTCATTCATATTAACAATTATCCACGTTCATATTATATTAAGAAAATATGTAATGTAATGAAGAAAGAAACAGAGACAGTACCCGTTCGCTGGGCCGGCTGTTCTATTAACTGACTTCTTCTCTCTCCTCTTCCAGTAGCCTAGCGCGCGCTCGCGCCCTAGCGGCGCTGCCATCCTTACACTCGGCCACGACTGCGACGTAGCATGACGACCTGCCGAAATGTCTCTGGCGGGCGAAATTGACTGCTCCTTGGCGGTCTTTGTAGATATCGGTTCAGCTGTGAATGGGTATGTTGGAGTGCAGATGTTTCCGGCGGCCGGCACTGGCTATTGAGGGAAGGTCGTAGCTGCCGCTGTCGCTTCTCTCGTTGCATTTCTTGACGCACTGTAGGAGGTTCACGATGGACGGTGGATGACTGCACTGATGTGTTGTCACCGCAGAGAGACCGCCTGTTCTGTCGTTGCGCGCGTCGCTGCTGCTTTTCAGCTGACGGACGAAATCTCGTCGACGCTCTCCAACCACACGAGCGAGGTGGAACGTACCGCGCTATCGAGTAACGGGCGTCCACTGTTTTGAGGCTCCACATAGAGGGCAACTGAACATGCCCCCAAATTTTTGGTTTCCTTGTCTGAGGGAGGGGCATGTCAGGTACGAGAACATCCGGCCGCTCCATGTGCTCAAGCAATGGCGAGTTTGGAGGCGGCATCGCCAACTTCTGTGGCTTGCGGGTGGTCTTGTGTGGTGTGGGCAGTACCCACGTAGCCTCTCCCATCACTGGGAGAGAACCCTGCTCGCGGCCGGTCGTTGCTGCCGCGGGACATTCAGCGAAGCTTTCGTTGGGGTGTATGCTGCGGGTATCTTCAGCGCCGAGGTTATGCTCCTCAAGACCTTCGTCAGCGAGCAAAGCGATGGATGGCTTGTGCTCTTCCGGCGCCTTTACTGTAGCTGTGGCAAGCACGAGAGGAGCTGGTATCTGCATGTGCCCCATCGAAGGCGAATCTGGGGCCGGATCCTCCAACTGCGCTGGATGAGAGATGGTCTCAGCCTCTCTCAGTGATGTTATGGCGCCGGGTTCCGGCGCAGAGACTGAGAATAACAGCGGAGTTGAGCACGTGCGTGTGACGTCACTGGTAAGGCAGCCTGAGAAGCTTTCTGTCCAGGGGCTGGAGGGCTCCGATGAACCATCGAGCTGGTGCTCCACGTGAGCTCGCCCGAAAGAGGGCACGTTGGTGAAGGGCACAGCTACATCATAGAAGCGCTGTGCCTCGTGATCTCGGGCGGAGGGCAGGTTTGTGCACGCCCGAGCCGCGCCGTCGAAGTGGTGTGCCTCACAGCCCCCATGCACGGTCGAGAGTGGGTCTGGGGAGATAGGGTCACAGGCATGTGAAAGAGGACGAAAAATATTTGTGATTTTTGCACACCATGCCGACCAGGATGGCTGCCTGACGCCCTCGAAGGCATGCCATGCCTTAGCGGCATCGCGAAGGCTGTCGATGGCAATCATCCATTTTTGATGGTCCGTCCAGGCGTGGCGGGTGCCGAGCGAGTTGATGGTGTCAATCCAAAGGAAAACGTCGTCCTGGAAGCCACGGAATTCCGGTAGTTCGCAGGCAGCCGGTGATGGTGCTACGGTAGGCGAAACTCCGTGGCATGACGACGCCAACCAGTCGAGTTGGTATGAGAGCTCCGTGAGGGCACACCGCAGCTCTCTGCGGCTCTCGGGTGAGCTTTCTTCATGGTATCCCGAGGCGGCGGCGGCCAACGCGGCATTGAGCGAGTGCAGTGCTGGCAAGGCGGCAGGACACAGCACGGAGATTGACGCTGCCAAGGCGTTCACCGTGACTCGGAGTCGCGCGATGGTGGCGGAAAGCTCGGCGGCGCTCTCGGGCGAGCCGCGCGTGGAGCCAGTGGTGACGTCCGAGGAGTTGGACACAATCGGTGTACTCACAGAGGAGGGACCCTTGTCCGAGGGAGCTTGGACAGCACCCCTAAGCGGCTCGGGTGCCGATGGAGTAATGAGTAAGCCGTTGTCGCTGCGGGAAGCGTGGACGGCATTCCCTGGGTCCTGGCCGTTGGAAGCGTAAACCGCGTTCCGAGGTAACCGGTACCCGTGCGATGGCTTGTCGTGAACTGGTACTGCGGCGTCGATGAAGGAGGCTTGAGCCACCGAGGAGGCCTGGACGCCGTCCACGGACGGTGCCTGAAGCGCCGACAGATTGGCAGGTGGTGGCGAGGAGGCATGTATGCCGTCCCTGGGCGAGAGGAGCCCGTGTGCATTGTTGCCGCGAAGTAGCATGTCACCGGACAAGTAGTTCCCCGGAACCACAATGGAGGCCTGGACGCCGTCCGCTGGTGGTGGGATGGATGCTTGCCGCGGTGATCTACTTGCAGGTTCCATCAGCGAGGAAGCGTGACGGCGTTCCTCTGGAAGACGCGTTGCCTCAAGCTAACAGCTGGGGTTCGCCGAAGCCTTTCGACGGCTGCGCCATTGTAATGAAGAAACAGAGACAGTACCCGTTCGCTGGGCCGGCTGTTCTATTAACTGACTTCTTCTCTCTCCTCTTCCAGTAGCCTAGCGCGCGCTCGCGCCCTAGCGGCGCTGCCATCCTTACAGTAATTAGGAATGACTTAAGAATTATTTCTTTCAGATGCCAAATAATTATTTTAAGCAACAGCACACCTTATTCGAATAAATGACATTTACTGTTGCCGTAATGCTGCTTGTTATAAAGTTCATATCTGTTTTGGTATCTGGTGTTGCTTGTGCACTAATCAAACCTTTTTCTAAGAGTTTTTACCTAACAAATGCGGTGTTTACTTTCATGCAGTTGTTCGCTTTTATTTGGTAGATTGCCAATGAAATAAAGTTACCTACAGCATGACGGTATTTTTAATTATATTTTATTACCGATATGTTCCTCACAACTTTGAAATTTCGGACTCACTGAGTATTGTATAAACAAACGCACAGTGTATTTTTTTAATAACGTCTGCAAATCAACGTCTTCTGCCCAAAGCAAATGAGCGATATTATGGAACAAATCAAATGCCTTCAAGACTCATGCGCAGACTTTTTCAAATTACACCTGAAATCATCGACAGCGTTTTTCTATCTCATTTGTGGGTGCGTTTAACAAACCGTAGCTTCGTGTCCCTCAATTCTGATGACGGACCAAATGGCGTTATGATGATTGGCTTGTCGTCTTCGGGAAGTATGCGGAACTGTTGCAGCAGCGTGGTCAGGTATAGGTACATCTCAACCATGGCCATGTTTTCGCCTGGACACGCCCTCCGCCCTAAACGAAAAATGGGTTAAGAAAGACTAAGTTCGCCGCAGACCAAGCAGGTATTTTAGTCTCCGCTGCCGAGGAGATAATCATAATAGCGTACCGAACTATGGAATGAAGTATTAATTCGTGCAACCTCGTTCGCTTTCTTTAATATAATGGCTAGTTGTAGTGGTTCCCTTGTGAAAATAAACAGCAATAAACTGCTGCGCCAGGCAAGGTGGGCAATTACCATTGTGCATGTAGTTATGCTGCGAAGCAGTAGACTAGCGTGTTGCATGGTCAGAAGAACGCAGAAGTTCGTGTATATTAGGATTTTTTGTCCCTGTATTTAAGTCATACGCCTTCAATGGAAATGTTCTCTTTTTTTCAAGTGTAGGAGACCTCATTCAAATATCAGGGTGCTAATAGAAAATTTCTCTAATATAGCCGTTACATTTCCGCGAGAAGGGCAAGCAAAGAAAGCGCTTTTACGCTGAAAGCGAAGGTGATTCTTTTAAATATTTTTTTAAATTCAGAACTCCCGCATTTGTTTCCAATATAATTATTACTTTGAACAACAGATAAATAATTGTTGATGCCGTTCGGTCAGGCAATTTTACAGCGTAGCTGTATATAGCATAACTCTTTGATTTAATTATTGTGTCGCTGTCCGTATGCAAAAGGCCATAGTGCCCTCTGCGGCGCAGTGGAAAAACTACTGTAATGCATTAGTTCTTGCACTTGTATCTAAAGGGAACCAGGGGTTTTATCAATTCATGCTACAAATTTATATATGAATCGTTAAAGTAAAAAAAAAACCCGGTGCGAATTCGGTGGAAGAACTAATATAGTCAAGTGATAAATAGCAGCCAGTACGTGCCTCCACGTCAGTCGAGTCGAGGCGTCGAATAGGCGTTGCCTTACGAAGCCAGCATGGGGCGGCCACGCATTATGAGAACGCACAAGGAGCAGCGCGCTTACAGTGGCGTAGCCAGGGAAGGGGGGGGGATGCGGGCACACCGGGCCCATGCTCCCCCCACCGTAATTTTTTTCTTGCCTCATGGGATATAGAGCACAAAATGACACTCGACCCCACTTTTCTGTCCAGACCCAATGTCGGATCAAGGAGGTGCCCTCCCCCCTCCGAAAAAAAAATTCTGCCTACGCCACTGCACGCTTATGAAGAACGGCCATGACAGCAGAGAAGGGAGTACCCGCTCCTCGCATTTTCGTTGGTCACCCATCTTCACTGAGTGGAATGGTCTCATGTTTTTTATACATTATATCACAGTTTTCCAAAATGAAACACTGCTCGTTAGTAAACGCTTATCTTTATATTTGTGGTTAGGTTACTCTTGAAGTTCAATGCATATTTTCTTTTTTTTTGTTTTGCCAGACTTTTCCCCTGGAAGTTGCGAAATAGTAGGTATCCATTGGGCTGCATCAACTTACAATTTAAGAAGGCATGACAAGAGCACATGATAATACTACAACAATAATTAAAGCCCCATTTGGCTACATGCCTGCGGAATGTATCATCCAACAGCAAAAGCAACAGCTGCGTGCATAATAAACATTTTTACGAGGTCATTTTTTTCTGCGTAATGGCTTCATTCCTGTTCAGAATACGTTACCAGCGTCTGTCACTGCGCTTTAAGTGTTCATTGAAAATGTTGACCTCACCAAAGGAAAACGAAAGCAGACCGTCAGGTCTCGTTGTCCTGGCAGTGCCGTCGGGATTCAAGAACCGCGAAGGATCAAATTCGTCCGGATTCTCCCATAATTTATGGTCTCTGTGGGCTGTCATCAGATTTGGAGATATCACGGTGCCCTTCCTGACGTCGTAGCCACCGATGTTTGTATCTTTTTCCACACTGGAAAGCAAGAAAATGTACGACTTTTGCTTCTAACATATTTCTTTCTATTATTGTCTGCTTGAGCTGGCCGTTTTCTTTTCGTCCTGCGTGTTTCCTTAATATTTCTATTTTTAGTTCATAACTTGGAGCTTGAACAGCCCAACTAGAACTAGTACTAATTGGGTCATAACGAGAACAATGCCTGCAGTATGCTTCATGAATGCAACGCGGTATATCTTTAACGTACCTATTTGCAAATAATTAAAATTCTAGTATTCATAAGTTCGCGTTAAAGAAACACGGAGTGCAAATAAGGACACAAGAGAGAAGTCAAGACACCACAAACGCCGACTATCATTCGAAAAGGCGCACAACGGCGGAAAAGCAAGAAGGCACAAAAGCTTGCACGCCCTGGCTCTTTAACATGAATACTTACCAACTCACTCAGCTCTCTTTTATTCTAAGTCATAAGTTATTCCATGGATGTTGACGTGCGCACCTATATATTAGATATTCTTGTAAAACATTTATAATAGCGATCATGTATTCTGGGTGTGGAAGCTGCCAATTAGAAATAATTGTGGTTAATAGGCAACAGAGAGACTAACCACATCAATCTTAATCCCTGATGCAAATGAGAAACTTTACGGTCGATGCCGATCGGCAGTTATCTGCTATCATATCCCGAACAGTCAATACACCCTACAAAATTGACAATGTGAAAGAGGCCGGATTATTAAGAAATTATTGAAACTTGCCAAGGATACTGCCGCGTGGACGCGTTTAAATTTTGCTCCATGACGAGAAAGAAGTAATAAACAAATGTCTCCCAATGAACAGAAACACAAAAGAGACTTAGTTTAAAGCTAAATATTAGTAGCCTACATTTACCGTAAAATCCTGAGCAAGCAACCCTACCCGAGCAAGCGCCCCACTCCATTTTTCTGGGAATCGTAAATATCCGCCAGTAACCACGCAACCCCCCCTCCTCGCCTCCCGCAATTTTCACTGCTTCATTCAGTGCTTTTATTCGCTTGACGAGGACTAATAACGACAGCAGATGCATGCCGATTCAATAACGCATTCCACTGCAAGTGAACAGGCCATCGCCCAATATGCGGAAAGAATATTGCTGCGAAAGCTTTACATACGCGCGCGGTACGTTGAATGGTGTGGCCACCTTCCAGCGGAACATTTCCCAAATGGTGGCCATGGTGAGTGGCATCGATGTGTGGTCTTCCCAGCGTGGTGAGCGATCACTGCCTACAACGGCGTCAATCTCTCGTTGCAAAACAGCTTGTAGCGTGTCAGGGCGGCTGACTACGTTGAGCAGGTGCCAGTGTAGGTAATAGTTGCCGCTGGTGGCCGCACCCATCATAATGTCAACCATGTTTCCAACCAGTGTATCCACTGCGAGAAACATTCAGAATTTACTGCACTTATTCTTATATTGCTCCACTTGATAGGCTTATCGTGTAGGTCGTGTGCATTAGGTACTCATATCTACTCTCGCTATAAAAACTGCAAAATTTAATTTCATAAAGCAAGTTGAATTGAAATGCTACAGCTAATGCGGATATATTATTTTTAACAAACGTCTATGTTCGCAATAAAAAGTCTTGTTAGGAATGTGAGAGGCAGCCTGAAATAATTATAAACTTTTTTACGGATGGGCTTCGGTGCTGCCATGTAGGGCTGTTATAGCTGTTTCCTATCTTTAACTAAACGAACATTCATACGGTAAACGCGCACGCATGAAAACTGTTGGCTTGGTGCATTCGACGTTTCTTGACTATTATTTCCCGTCACGATATGCGAAATAACAAAACGTTCGTTTAACAGTCCAAGTTGGCTGCGCCCACACGTCTTACGTAAAATGCTCTATTGACTGTCCGGAACGCACCATCTTTTTTCACTTGCGAGGCTCTCTCTTCCGCATGGGTTTCAGTAAACGCTCTTCACATTGTGGCCGTGAAGGTGAATTTTGAGCCTATGCCTAACGGTACAGTAGGAAGAAACGCACAAACGAAGCGTTAGTTAGGGACAAAACATGTCTAGCCCTTTAAAAAAATCACCGTATCTCCACTAATGTAAATCATGACAAGTGGCGACGAAGCACTGGGTATCGTACCGGTATGTCACCGTACATCACCAGCGCGTTGCCATTGCGAATATAAATTGGGCAACATAAAGAGTGTATATATATATATATATATATATATATATATATATATATATATATATATATATATATATATATATATATATAGGATAACGAGAACTTCTTCTGGCTACCGTAATAAAAATTGTGAAAGACTTCATACTACAATATAGGAAACAAATATTTATTTTGCCCTGACAGTTTCGGCTGGAGGAAGTGAAATGAAACGGCCATTGCCGAACCCGCTGCACAAGGGCCGCCCACCCAGTTTCGGGGCCAGACAATACTTTCAAAAAAAAAAGAGAGAGAGAAAAAATAGAAAAAGGAAGCGAGAACTCACGAAGGAAGCAACAGTGACAAAACGAGGGAGGGAAAGAACAGCGGGAGGAGAGGCGGCGGGCTATGCCCGTCTTATCTTCGTACGGTAGATAAGAAGCGGCGTGAGCAAGGGGAAAGACAAATGTCGCTTCCACACATCACACACGCGGCGTACAAGTTCAGATGGCTCGGCGGTTCAGATGGCCCGCCGAGCCATCTGAACTTGTACGCCGCGTGTGGGATGTGTGGAAGCGACATTTGTCTTTTCCCCTTGCTCACGCCGCTTCTTATCTACCGTACGAAGATAAGACGGGCATAGCCCGCCGCCTCTCCTCCCGCTGTTCTTTACGTTCCTCCCGCTGTTCTACTGTACAAAGTAACCTGTATTTTTACGTGAGTGAGCTTGATACTGTGAGCCGGTACTAAAGGTTCTTCCCGAAACTTTTATTTTAAAAGTAAACTTGTCCATTTTTATAAAAGGCTAATTTTGCGAAGGTTACTAGATAACATGTATTTCATAGGTACACAAATTTGTGAAAATGTGCATCTTTAGTAGACGTTACCGTGCTAAGAGTATCAGCAGCCACGTTAGAGCACAGACGTCTGTGTTATCGAAACGAAGTGCACACTACTTTGCGGTGATGTGAATATCATACGTAACTTTCGTTAGCGTACTCCTCCGGAGTCGAGCAACGCTTGAATATAGCTTGCGAAGTCATGGAAATACAAATGTAATGTTTGCTAGACTGCTAGACTGCTAGACTACCGGCACAGCAACCACAATTGACGTTGCACCGACCATAGCCTCCTATATTTAGAGGAGGCTATGCACCGACATTACGACTCTATAGGTTCATCTTATAACGATTTCTATTTAAATTACCAATGTCTGTTCTCGCCGTTCCTGCGCAGATATCAACTTCGATAGATAGATAGATAGATAGATAGATAGATAGATAGATAGATAGATAGATAGATAGATAGATAGATAGATAGATAGATAGATAGATAGATAGATAGATAGATAGATAGATAGATAGATAGATAGATAGATAGATAGATAGATGAAACGCTCAAAGTGCCTTGGGTTCGCTAAGAAATGCTTCCCATTTATTACTAACACTTAAAATGAAATTTACACTGCTGGTCTCTTCATTGATCTTTCACTCAGCGAAAATATCGCAACTACCTTATAACTTCGTCTCCGTGTGGCTGGTCCACATAGTTTCATTGCTTGCGCTTTGTATGCGATGCGCATTATAGTTACAACAAAAGTTGAAGTTTTTCAAAGGCAGCTATTGTTAATTCAACATACTTAAACCATAAAGTATACGCCGACGCGACGATCTAGAGTGCCAAAGACCTTACAAAGTACCGTAGTGCTAACTGACATTGAATACATGCTGTAAAAATTGTTTCCTATATTGTCTGTTGTAAATGACGTACCTGTGAAATACCCTTCGTGGTGATTCTCCGCTTCGCGAATCTTTTCCATGTACAGGTCGATATAGCTTTTCGTCCGCCCACTGTTCTTGGTCGCCTCGTTTTTCTCCACTAATTCTCTATAAACACAAGAAGCAGCTTCTGTAGTAAATTTTCTGCGCTTCGTTGAAGAACAGTAAAAACACTGCATGCAAAATGTCTTGCCTCCTATGCATTTTGTTGTGTGATGACTGCGAGGCGCAAATAGAACGAATAATTTTTCTAAGAATCCGGCGTTAAGTCTCTGTAAGACTAAATTACATTATGCATGAAACAATGGAATATTGTGGGAACATGCGGTGTCGCCGGAGCTAACATTTCAATAAGCGGTATTGTTTTTATCATGGCTGCAATTGAGTATTTTCACCTTTTTGAATATTCCGTCGTTCACCCGGCGCCTAACTCAAATCATTTATTGCGCAAAAACAAATGTTCAACTATCTGAGCATCATACAGTACAGTGCAAGATAATATATGTCAGCATATCTTGCAAAAAGCGGCATCCGCTTTCAAATAAACCATGCTCTTTCAAAGTGTTACCGATTTACATTTCATCATTGAGAAATAAGTTTAATCTTGTCGCATTACGTCGCGTAAATTACGAGCCAGAAAACATGTCTAACACTGAATAGGAGAATGGAGTAGATAAAAATTCTGACAGCCTGTGCAGTGACATTGACTTTGAAATACGTATTCAATAACTATATCCATCTAATCATTCCGTCAGGGTCACCTAAACTGAGACCTCATTTTTCCATTGTGCGGTAATTGAACTTATTGCTACTAGTGCCTCCAAAAACTGTTGTATTTGTCTCTATAATGGCTGTCTCATTTTATATAGACTATGCGGGAAATATTTGGATTATTTTTGCGAGTCCAATGGGCATGTAAGAGCTTCGGCACTTCAAGAAACTTAATGTATCATCTGGTTACCTTAATTATTCTTGAAATTATGACCACGCGAGCCTTGGCCACTCACAGATTGATGCATTTATGATTTCCTTAGTAAGAATTCCATCACATGCTTTTCAGAAAACGCGAGAAACTTACTGCAGGTATCAATCGACGTATAAACTGATATATTTCTTAATTAGATCTCATGCCAAAAACCTAAATACAAAGAAAATATTTCGGCGTCATGTGTCTTTTGTCCGGCTCTCCTGTACGTGTTCCTTTTGACCACCTGCAGCGCGATTCGTAGCTGTTCCTGACCTCAGAGCTCACTTACTGTTATTTTTTTTTCTCTGGCGTGCGCTCATTGCAACAGTATTTCAAGGGTGCATTTTAGTGAGACGCCCAATTTTATTACACTGATAAGGTATTACTACAGAACTCTATTTTCGTTAAGTTGGCGACATAGGCTCGCTATTGGAATAAAAAAAAAATCACAGCATATCCACGGAGTGAATGATGATGAGTGGGCGAAGCTGCGGAGGTTCATCGGTAAACCGTGAATCTTCCGTGAATTCTGCCCAGTACATCATCACCGACGTGAGATCGGGCGCGTTTATACTAAAGGTTCGATGAGTTATGACGACTTGCAGCTCACTTTAATTTTACATGTACGCTGTGAATTTTCATTGTTTAGAAAAGCATTGCTTTAGAAAACATCTGGCGTCTTTCGTTAAGCAGCTGGCGCCTTTTCGTTTTGCTTTAGAAACATCTGGCGTTCTTTCGTTTTGCTTTTACAGAACATCTGGCGTCTTTCGTTGGTTTATTTCATCAATCAACGGCGTTTTGAACAAAATTTTTATTGTTTAATCACGCACAGGAGAAATCTCACCAGGCACAACCTTGGAGGTAAAGAATGGCTGCTAATGGGAATGAGAGACAGAAGAAGTCGGCTTTTAGCTAACGCTGCGAATTTTTTATTGTTCAACAACGCACAGGAAAAATCTCCCACCGGCACCACCTTGGAGGTCAAAGCGTAAGACTGGTTACTCACTACGACTACGACTACGAGGGACGAACGGGTGCCGCCTTAAGGAGCTTCGCCCCTAAAAACATTCTTCTATTTCGCACCCACTCGACAGCACGTGAATGGCAGTGTGGCGTCGCGGAGTTAGGTAGGTTTATTGCTATAGCAATGATATGAACACTCTCGAAGGGTTTTTGTCGTTGGCGTCTCCGTCGCCATCGCCGTCCTTTTCCGTATAATGTCTAAATTGACAGCATCACCCCGTGCATCGTATGTTCCACCGGCGAGTGAAGCGGCCAAAGCGGAGATGAAACGAGGTGGCCGCCCATGGCACGGGGGACGCATGCAATAACAACACCCTGCATGCGAGGCCTGCCGTCGATTGCTCATCAAGCATAGCGGAAACGCCCAGCCCGTATTTCGTAAGGAACATGTAGGGACGCTAGGGGAGGGGAGGGGGCTGCGTCGCTCGAAGGGCACCCTCGCTGGCGCGCGCACTATCTCGCCAGGCATCAGGAGACGGCTCGTAAACTTGCTGTGCTCTGTGCGCAAACTTCGCGTTTATAGAACTGACAGTATGAAAAGCGCTTCGGTCCCTGGAGCAGCCGTGTTCCCTTAAACCAGCGTTTTGTTGAGTTACGTGTGATCGGTCCAAAAGAGTGGGCTGCTAGCCTTACTTCGTATAACATTACAATTTGGCGCTATCGCATTCATTGTTTACCTTTAAGCGAAACCGTGATTTTTTTCGTGTTCCAGCCCCATTCGCCTAAAAGATATCATACAGTTGGCCGCCATCCGGCATGACTGTACTGTATTGCATGACGCCAGCAACACCAGCATAAAATATATCATCTTTCGACAGCTGCGTTAGGCCATTCTATCTTCGACATCGCTCTGCAGAAACGGTTGTGCACTTTCAAACACTCGTTGTTTGTCGTCTAAGAAGGTCAAACGCTTGGAAACGTAACCATATCCCTCATAGTACCTGAGCACGGCGTTGAGTTTGGATATCTTATGTCGGCGCTTTGCGCTGACTGAGCTGGGCCAGAGAGGTTCTATCAGCGTACGTCGCAACCAAGCCGCTCGGTGCTCGACAGGTGCAGCCGCTGTCTGCAGTGTAAAGCTGGACATAGCTTCCTGCAGCGGGGCGAACCGCGGATCATCCAAATTATAACGGTATCCCAGCAGGAACTGGCAAATAGAGTTGATGTGGCTTCTATGCCCGTACACGAAGCTCGCCACTGGACGACCATGGTGCGAAGCCAAAGTGTCTGCTAGATGGCTGGCTTCAAACTGAAACATTGCAGTAAAAAAGAAATGGTAAAACTCAAAAGAGCCTTCAAATGATACAAGTCAAGACATGCAAGTAGCATCTGACAGATACATAGACAATGGAGAACAATCAAATCAGCTGGTATCACTACCATCCTTGCGTCTACAGCTTGTAGCTTCGTATGCGCATGTCTGCGCAAGAGGAATCTATACAGTAGAATTCTGTAATTTTGGCTTCTGCATGTCGTTTCCATATTTCTAATAAGTTCGAGCAGCACCCTGTCCGGCTCGAGTTTATTCCATTCCATGCCTGCATTTCCTTCACCCCACCTAACCTCTTGCCTTTCGCGGCCGCACTTCTATCTCTTGGTATCCACTCAGGGTCGCCAACCGGAGATTTCCCATGCCTTTTCTCTACGTTTCTCTCTCTGACACTCACCATCAGTTATTTGTCCATTTCATGCCCTCGCCTGCCCACGTCAATTTGTTTTCTCTCTAGTCAACTAGTATATTCTCTCTCCTGTTCCTTCCTTCCTTCTCTGATCCACTCTGCTGTCAGGCCAATTATATTCTGTTCTGTCGCACGTTGTGCGTTCAACTTGGCTCGAGTTTCGTTGTTATTGTGCAAGTTTCTTCCTCACATATAGAAATTGGCGAAATACATGGATGTGCAATTTTTCACTTTAGTGACAGTAGTAAGCTGCCGGTCATAAGTCACGAGTGCCCAGCATATGCACACCACCGAATCCTTATCCTTCGGAGGAGTTCTTTTGTATGAGTAGCTTCCCCTGTTGGTATTATACCTATCAACATACCCTTCTACTGCTCACGGGTCAGGTTGTCAATATCGAAATCTCGGTATTTCACCGGACCACCTAGCATTACCTCTGTCTTTTTCAGGTTCACGTTCAAGCTCAATAAATGCTTTCCTGCTCTAAGTCTTGAATCGTTTTAAGAGCAGAGCTCTTTATGCGTTTCGTTGCGCCGACTAGAGCGAACAGGAATTGTCGTCATCATGAGCCGGTACGCGCTTGCTTCGTCCTTTTAAACTTCTGCTTCACTGCCACAACACGTGCGCTGATTTTTGCGGCGTGCAATACAAGAACTATGATCGCCGAGTCTGTTACATGTCTAAAACTCGCGTAACACCACGTAATTACTACTCACGCGACTGAAATCTATCTATCTATCTATCTATCTATCTATCTATCTATCTATCTATCTATCTATCTATCTATCTATCTATCTATCTATCTATCTATCTATCTATCTATCTATCTATCTATCTATCTATCTATCTATCTATCTATCTATCTAGCCGCCTACGACTTTGTGCTCTCCTGGCCGTTTCGTTAATGGGATGTATACCAAAATTAATGTAGCATAACATGACTGTATCACGAACATAAATCACAGGTCATAACATGGAAATCATGACATGCATGCCATGAAAGCCATGATTTACATTCCACGGCGTTGTGCACTTGCGGCCGTTTCGTCAACTTCATATATACCAAAATTGGTATGGCGTGACAAGAGTGTATGACAAACATAAGTGACGGGTCCTATCGTGCAAATATTGAAGCCCATGTCATGTACAGCATGGTTTATATGACATGGTCTCAGCGCGTTCGCGGCCCTTTAATTAGATGAATATACACCAGCATTAGTACGAGTCGACATTTATGTATGGCGAACATAAGATGAAAATCATGACATACACATCATGTATGCATGGCATACATGCCCCACTCATGGTGCGCTTGCGGCCGTTTCGCTATCTTGACATGTACCAAATTTTGCATTGAATGACGTGACTGTATGAAGAACGCAAATCACACAGGTAATGCCTTGTCGAAGCGTTGACTACCAACATTTCTACTTTGGTGACTCCTCATCACAGACACGTTAGACTGTCTACAATCGCTGCTTTAGGAAAACACAATTTATCGAACATCACTACTTTGGTTGTTCTCTAATGCGTAGATTTTGGTTACGATGAAAACTAACATTAAATTACTTGCGATATGAAAACACGCTGGATCATTATGAGCGCTGAAGAATTTGGCATGCTTATTAATGCGGCCAGGGGGTGCGTTCATATCAGAAGCAGTTGTTGTCAAACTTTTCACTCGTGCATTAACTATCTTCTCATGAACTACTCACAAACCGCTCTCAATACATAACCCCAAACCTGTATGTGCTTCCGCATGATCTCACTTCCGAATCCAATCTTCGCCAATGCTCGCATTGTGAAATCCCTGTTTTCTTTCCATTGCGGTCCACTGAAGGTCGAGAAACCTGCAAAATAAGCCCTGAAGACTTTAGAACGTAATTCAACGGCAGTATGATTAATCTCAATGTCATAGGAACTAGTACGCCATTTTAACGCAGTAGCATATGGTGAAGGGATAGGTGTAGTCAAATAGGGAATCATAATAATATATGGGGTTTAACGTTCCAAAACCACGATATGATTATGACAGACGCCGTAGTAGCGGGCTCCGTAAATTTCGACCACCTGAGGTCTAAATCTAAATCTAAGTACACGGGCCTCGAACACTTTCGCTTCCATCGAAAATTCAGCCGCTGCGGCGGGGATTCGATCCCGCAACCTTCAGATCAGCAGTCGTGTGCCATAACCACTAGCCACCGTGGCGGGACGCCAAATAGAGAAGGAAGGGCGGGGTTGCCTCCGATGTTTATGAGATTTCATGTGCATATGCAAACACACGCATGCACATTAATGAATCGACTAAGAGGTTATGCCTAAGACGTTATGAACGTCTTAGGCCCGTATCCACAAACGAAACTTATCCTTAACTTATAACTTAAGTATCCCATCGGCGCTTAACGCGTTTCACAGAGCAATCTTCTACTTGAGAGAAACTTATATTGGCACTTAACTACCGGAAAGTAGTGCTCCTACCTACCTTAAGGGAGACTTTCGCTGTTTTCTTGTCAAACAAAATGGCCGACTACGGCGGCAATCTCTCCGATATCGCTAATTTTGTTGGCCGTGTGGAAGAGATTTCACAAATTGAAGCCTGTCGTTATGCGCCGCCGTTTGGCCCAGTTCTCAGGGATCGGCAGAATTCTATAGAGGCGTATAACGGCGCGGCGTATAACCGCTTTTCTATGCGAGCGGTGCAGCGCCTGTTGGAAATGCTGCCGCTGGGTCCAAAGGTCAACTAACGAGGTTCCGCCACTGTATGCCGAATACATGCGTCAAATATATTTTAGAGGTGAGGTTCTTTCGCTTGCTTCATTAAACAGCTTTAGTCAGGCGTCCGCAGGAGCTCGGCAGACGCAGGCTTTTATTAGAAATGGCTGGCAGCACGCGTCCATAGAGCTGCTGCGGGCGCCCAACTACAGCTATTGGCAGACTGTGTCTGCAGAACAGCTGTGGCAAAAGGGGCTTTGGCTGTGGGCGCCCGAATAGACTGTGTAACGGAGCAAGTGAAAGACAGTAACCTATAAAGCAGTTTTTTAGATGCGAAGTATCTCTTGTTCGGGGGTATGTCACGCGGCGTGGTAATCCGCACGCGGCGTAGTAGTCCGCACTCACACTACGCATGCGCAACTCTCCTCCTTCCCTCTCTCCAACAGCTGCGCGTTACTCTCTCCAATTCTCTACCAGCACCTGCTTGCGCTTCTTCTGCGTTCTCGCTTCTGCTCTCATTGCGCATACGCTACTGTCCTCCTCTAGTCTCCTCTCCTGCAAATGGTAGAGCGCTGCGCGCTTTCAGTCCAGCGCTTGCCTCGGTTGGCTCCTCTGAAATGCGGGCTCGACATGCCGAAATTCTCATTTGCGTAGCGCCGCGGTGAGGGACAGCGCATGCGCGACCACTCCCCCTCTCTCTCCTCTCGTACGCTGCCTCTCTCTCGCGCGCCTGTCGACCGCGTTCCCCACACGCCCTGTGAGAATTAACGGCCAGGCTAGAGGAAAGACGCGACGCGCGTAGTGTTCCACTTTGCGTTCCACGACGCGAGGTCGGTACCATACCCAGCGAACGCCAACGGAACACGATCGTGCAAGTGCTCCGGCTTCGCATCGCATCATGGTCCCCTTTACCGGGAGATGGTGTAATTTTTTTATTATTGTTGGTTTCCTTCATATGGTAACACTCCCATGATTAAAGGCTCATTCACACCGGCGACTAGCAATGGTCGCGCGACCGTTTGCGACTGGAAGTCAAAAAGCGACTCAAAGCGACCGATGTTCACACCTGCGTGCGACTTATAGCCGTCGCCATATAGAATTCACGTCTGCTCGTATACAGCTTGCATTGCCGTTGCCCCGTAAAATAGGCTGACGTCCTGTTTCTGCGCATCTGATTGGTTCAGAGGTTTGCGACTGCAGTCGCGCGACTGAAAAATCGAGCAGCGAGCGACTGAGCCAAAGCAGTCGCTTTGCGACCAAAACGGCCATTTGCGACCGTTTGCGACCAGTCGCTTTGCGACTAACTTAGTCGCGCGACCGTTGGTAGTCGCCGGTGTGAACGAGCCTTAAGAAAAAGTACACCATCTCCCACTAAAGGGAACACTGTGGGGATGCGAAGCAGCGCTGGGTGTTAACTTGTGTTTCCCTTGTTTTGTATGTCTCCGTGTATATTTCATTTGTGTGTGGAGTTGTGTATATGTTGTGTACCGCTTGTTACCCCCCAGCTCGATGTTTCCGTTGCGCTTCGGCTCCGCGTTGCCTCGCAGCTTCGAGATTCGCTTGCCGGCGTTGCCGTTTACGTTCAGCTTCGCGAGCGTTCATAGGGCCGTTGCGAAGGAGAGTGCAACGGGAGCGAGCACGCGCCGCATTAAATACGAGCCCACAGCTATGGCGGAGAGAGAAAAACGGAAGAGGAGAAACAAAGCGGAGGCAGCGCTCACACCCCCTACTCCACCCCATCTCCATCCACCTCCTCGCGTGAGCGCGAGGAGATGGGGGAGAGTTGGTGCATGCGCAGTAGGGAGCGTACGCGTGAGGGAAGGACGGACAAAGCCCCGAGCAAAAGCTTCGTCGCATGCAAAAAACTAGCACTTGTTCCGTGTACCAATACAACCGATCACCGAAGCATGAGACGCTAATGACTATGCTCCTGATCTCGCTGCTGGCTTTCATGAAGGCGGTAGTGTGGGGAGCGGGTGGGTAGAGCGTCTGCTGCGCTCTGTGGCGGGAACGACGGAGCGAGTGAGTGTGAGGTGCGCGCAGCGCAGGAAGAGGGTGACAGGTGCGAGGGGGGTGCGAGCGGTAATGTGGCGTAGACATTTGACGGCAGCGACGGAACGCGACCCGCAGCGTTTCATTGTCTTTTTGCACCGGCGCCGCGTGGGGAGACCGTCTGCTACTACCTTCGACAAAAGCACGCGTAGTGCGCTAGAATGATTGTTGTCATTTCACAATCCACGATATAGATGGTGAAAGTGAAGACGACCATTAAAACCAGTTGTGAACAGAGCTTATTTCTTCTAACCTCGAATTTTCGGTGCGGTAGAACTAAACCGCTCAATGCCTAAACATTTCCTCTTAAATCATCGGCCACTGCAAGCTAAAGCGATGCTTAAGAGAAGGGAGCTTCGACAACGCGGAGGAGTGTGGGCCAAAGGAGCTTCGCTCCTAAAAAAGAGAATGCACACAGGCGCTTCGGAAGTAAAAGAAGTTAGGAAACTACACGAAACACTGAACAGCAGAAAAGGAATACAAGGAGCGAAATGCACGTTAGATTACGAAAGAACCGCTCGTATTGCACACGATATCTCACCACAGTGACAAATACACTTGAAGACGACAAAATAACCACGAGTTCTGACCGCCACATTATAGCGGCGGCTGCTGAGTGGCGGCTGCTTTTCGTGGCCAGCCGAAGGCTTGAAAAACGACAAAAGCAAGAAATTTTTATTTCGCCTCTTACAAAATGTACCTTGATAAAGACTAGAACATTTACGGCCAGGGTGCCACGAGAGTTACAGTAATTTATTTGTTCTTTATTTCGTGACACAAGCATGAAAACTTCGATAGCCTCGTTCCTAGGAGCCTTACGTACCCAGAAAAGTGGTACTGTCATACGTGAACCTTATGTGAAATCTCACACGTATAATTTCCTTGTACTTTCATAAGTCAACTTTGCGCAACGCTCAAGTTCTGTTCTTGAATACGGGCCTTAGTGTTTGTTCACTGAACCACTCTTATCTCATATGGTCACGTGGTCGTGACGTCGACGAAGGCAGCAGTCGGCACGTCAGAGATGAAACTCTTTATTTCGCCGAACTTGTGGCCGGGAAACTGAAAGTCAAACTACATCTATACACTGCTAGCGGCGAACAGAGCGTCGACCGTCGATCAACTGACAAGGGTCAAGCGCGTCGGCTTTTATACAGGCGCTATCAAACTTTCCAGCAATATCGCTGGTGGCGGCGTTATCTCTCGACAAAGCTGGAACATTCGCATGCGGGGCGCAGTCTTAACAAAACGATCTACTACACTCGCGAAGCTTCTCGAACACTGCTTCGCTGACAGCGTCGAGCGTTGATAACCGTCCCTGCCGGTCAAACCCGAATACATCAAAACAAGACAAGAAGTGGGCGTGGCATTATTGTTCCTTGACGTCGCCACTGCAATGTTCTTTGCCATGACCGGTTGCCTCGTGCTCAATTTCACTTATACTCTTTTCGGAAGCTTCTACGCTTCTGCCCCAAAGGTAAGTACCAGTAAGACGTAGCTGCTAATATCCAGGAATACTGGTAAATTGCTGTTCATTACCTGAGAATGCTTGCGAAATAAACTCAACTCCATACGTATTTTTCTAGTTAATTTATACGAATGGTTAGTATCTACGGTCACTATTTGCCTCTAGGAGGCGTATTCTCTTGCCACTTCCAGTGGCCCGCTACCTATTCCAAGCCGCTGTTGTATTCCGAGGTTGTAGAATGTTATTTATTTAAACTTTGCTTCATAACAAATGTAGGCCTACTATTCTGATTTGCCTGTCCAATTCGGTAATTGTGCTTTGCAATTCGTCCCTTGAGTTACTCAGCAAGGAAATATCATCAGCGAATCCCATTACCTCGTATCCCCAACTGCTCGCAGGGGAAGGTTCTAAAAATCTCGAGTAAACATGCGGTGGATAGTATTGAGGACAGTCGTATCGCCCTGCCTTATAATGCTCCTTGTTAGGCTTTCTTGCTTTCCTTATATAGGACTATAGAGGCTGTGAGCCGCTGTAGATATCGTCATGTATGTCCATGCATGAATCGTCCAGACTAGGATTCCTAAATGCCTCCATGGCTGCTGAGAATTCAACTGAAGCAGATGCTGTTTCGCAATCTATGAAAGTTATAATAGGTGTTGGTTATATTGCACTACCTTCTATAAAAATACCTGCATCATCTTAATCCGCAAGAAAACGGATGTCAAGTACTAGAAAAATTACAGACCGGTCAGCTTACTGGTTATGGCCTATAAGGTACTTAAATAATAATTCGCTAGTAGAGTTGCAGTTGAAACTCGACCTAACAAAAACCCATTTTACGAAGATCTCCACATAACGAAGCCACTGTCTATTCCCGGCCGGTGTCTACATGGTTCAATATTGTCATCAAACCAAATTAACGATACAAATTTAGCACAAAACCCGATTTACGAAATTTTGCCTTAAGATAACGAGAAAAAAGCAGTGATTTCTTTCTGATTTCCACACATACGGGTTTTTCGTCAAGCGTGTGCACTACTATTGCGTTAAAATATATCGTCCTCCTATTCACGACTCTATATTTATTATGGACGAGACCGCGGCTGCGCCGATGCACGGAACAATGGACTCAGCGATAGCACGTGCCAGATTTCTCTAGCGGCCGTTGTGATTTATTCTCCCTGTAAGTCCTCCCACAGGGGCGCTACGATGGCTTCCATCATTATTTCATGGTTTAAGCGACAGATGGCGCAGATTGCCGCCTTGCAACTTTATATAAAAATAATTGTAGGGGTTGAACTTCCCAAAACCACAATATGATTATGAGAGACGCCGTAGTGGAGGGTTTCGGAAATTTCGACCACCTGGGGTTTTAACGTGCACCTAAATCTAAGCACACGCGCCTCAAGCATTTTCCCCTCCAGGGAAAATGCTGCCGCCGCGGCCGGGATTCGCTCCCGCGGCCTGCGGGTCAGCAGTCGAGCACCATAACCACTAGACCACCGTGACGGGTCGCCTTGCAACTTTATTTCCCCACCTGCTCGCACGATTACTGCTTTCATTCTCCTCATCTTTGCATACCACAAGCCTTTCATAGCTTTACGTGACTGCCTACCTGGTGCACATCGCCCGGACATGAAGCCTCCCGTGTCCGGGCCACCCTGACGGCCTTTTCAAAACGCGCAGGTGTGGTTTAGCGGCAAATACAACGCTGCGGTACCTTTTGGAGATCGCTTTTTATTAGTTTATATCGCGGAGTAGGAAAAAATTTCTTTTCTCGATTTTGCGAACTTCCCGATTTAACCAAATGATTCGAGCATCATCATCACTTCGTTAAATCGAAGTTCAACTGTTCTACCGCCTTAGAATTCAATTAACCAAGGGGCATGTAGGGAATGGTGTTTTATCTCCACTAACGTGAACCCGGGGAGGGGCGAAACATGCAGTGTGCGCTGGTGTTTCCCAGAGCAAAACGCGCGCCGTTTGCTCTATCTCGGCACACGGCGAGCGATGAGGCGGTGGCACCCTCTCTTGCGCTGGACCGGTTTTAATCATGAGATGGACCGTCACTGCAGCAGACGACACACGCCGTACAGCAGACGAGACAAGCCGAGACTTTAAGGGACTTCTCCCCTAAAACTGGGGACTCCGATTAGACACAGAGGCCCCCGCAGTCCGCTTTTAGTTAACGCGGACGCTGCGAATGTCTATTGTTCAACTACGCACAAGAGAAATCTGCAACCGGCACTACATTGCAGGACAAGCTCCAGTGCCTATATATATGGGTTAGCCGGTGAACGATTGTGCAGCGTGAGCAGTCGTATTTTAATCACGAAACTCGCTATCAGACGCTGCCTGCGTCGGCGTTGTCTCTCGCGGGCGATGGCGCGTTCTCGTTCCTTGCGAGCTGGTAATTCTGCGTTCATCGCAGAAAGAGTGTTTTCATAGTCAACGCGCGCCGTTGGCTCTCTCCCAGCACACGCCAAGCGCTGAGGTGGTGGCGCCCTCTCTTACGCTCATGCAAATTAACCAACGACGATGCGCGCCGACACGCCGAGACCCCAAGGCGCTTCAGCCCTAAAAAAACGCCAGGCCTGCGCGGAAAGCGCAGCACAGTCACAGCGAAAGCTCGAAGAGCGGCATTTCTGGAGCCGGGTTTAAACTCTCTTGTGGCTATTAATACCAGTACTCTAGCAAGTACACTACCCACTACGCCACAAATCATAATTTTTGTGAAGTACGGAAGCAGCCACTGTGCAATTTTTCGTCATTCTGCGGAAAACCGTGGTACCTTCTAAACACATGCAAGGCATTATGTGCACTTTGTTGATGCTGTGGCTCATGACGATGAAGAACTATGGCAGAGCCCTTTGTAATGGGCTGGAAGCATTCAACAACCCACTCGTTGCGCAATTAGCATTGTGTGACGCCTGGACAGAATTCGCGTTGTGTGACGCTTGGTTGCTATTTTACTCTTCTACCACGCTACGTTACCCATGTTAATGGTATAGGATCTTTTTGCAAAGCAGTTCCAAGCACCGGCATGGCTCTGAGGTAGAATGCTGGGCTCCCACGCAGAGGGCCCAGGCTGGAACCTCATCCCATCCTGGAAATTTTTCTTATTTCGTTTTTTTCTTAGTTCGAGCGATAGTAGTTACGGACACTGGTGGCGGCGGCGGCGGCGGACAACTACGGCGCTGAAAACGGCCCTTGTTGTGATCTCATAACAGCTTTCGCTGTAAAACTGTGGTGTGCCTGACCTTTTTGGGCAGAGCTGAGACCCCAGTTGGTTGGTCGATCCTGGAGCTCCGGCCTTGAGAAAATGTCCTTAATCTGCTGATTATCACTGAGGATCACGATGTCGACAGAACCTCGTTTCAGTCTTCGTTTCCCATGTGGGCCACACAGTAGAACGTGATAAAAGGAAGATATAACGACCATATAATAATCAATATAAATTTAAGACTTTCACAGTAGTCTGAAAATATCTACAGTAGGACTAACAGGGGACAAATGGAAATCTGCAATCATAGGGGGTATAGAAGGTTTTAGGCACGCTTAAACTGAAAGCATTTTGATTTGAACATATATGTGCAAACAGATTCAAGGTGTCAATAAACACCATTAATGTTCTTAAGAAAACTGATCTTACTGGAAACCACAGTTTGCTAAAAGAATATCTAAAATATTTTACTGAAACACAACCTGGACTATTTTGTGCGAGTTTTCGAGCCACTATGTAAATTACCTTCGTGATTTGGGTGTTTTAGTTTCATTACTGACTGTAATTTCACTAAATATAATATCTCAGAAGAAGAGTTGTTAGCGATAAATAAGATACAGACACACAATATAAATCCCGCTTTCGTGTGATGCAGCTTCGCGGCTTTTCAAGTATGAAATGCAGCGTGCCTATAAAGCCATGGCTCAGGAATGTCTAGCGGTGGAGATACAGATAGCGATCGTGCATTTTTTATTATATTATATCGTAGTAAATACGTGCGACTGCCTTCCATTTCACCATTGAAGTTCTTTTTGAAAGCACAAATAATTTGGAAATGATAACGCCATGTTAGATTTATAGATTTGTACTGCCTGAATTATATTTCACTGATATTATTTTTGCGCACTTTACAGATTCCTGCTTTGTGAACACATTTGAACACCAATCGAGTACGCTTGTTTGTCTGGGCTAGGAAACACGAATGCATCCCCATTACTATGAGCCTATGTTGTTACTTAATTTACGAGCGTTTGCAGCATTCTCTCTAAGAATTCTTCCAGTAGGCTTTGGGAACGAGCACGTGCAAACAAATTCACGCTGCAGAAACGGAATGAGTCCTTTGTTTATTTCAACCTGCCAGGGATTTCGATTGCACCATATTTTTGCTCGAAGAAGAAAGTCAGACCATCACCTTCAATGCCTCAAAGCCTTCAAGGGACCCACAATACCTTCAAGGCATCAACAACGATGATCCACAATCGCACACCCGTGGTATACAAAGAAGTGGGGAAAGCTGTTGGATGGAATGACTCTATGCAACCTATCAAACACGCTAACTGCCTTCGTGCGCACGGCAATCAAGGCTCTTCTCTATGGCCATTTGATTTCAAACCCTTCCACAGCCAAACGCAACCGAAGCTTTGCAACCATGCTAAATTTATGATAGAATGGTGCGATTTTTCTGTGTAGCAGTGACGGGCTCCCTAGGTGGGCGTAGATGGAAGGCAGGGGGGCCGAGGAAGCGGCCACGCCTTCTCCCCTTCCTCCGACCCTGCTTACTCAGCTAATGGGGCGATAAGTCTACCGCATCCTTTACTGAGTCGGTCCTGTTCTGTCTTTGCTTAACGTTACGGGTGATGTCAACGCAGGTTTTGACAATAACAGCGGCCGGGGACCCCTGATGTTACCTCCAATAACTGTTTACTTCCCAGCTTTCCTCCCCGAAAGCCTAGGACAAAATTTAGGTCATTATGAGAATCATGTCATTATCAGAACCACGGATGTGCATTCATTGCAAGGTTTTTCATCTCTTTTAAACTCGACCACCAGGGGGATGGGGGGAGAGGAGGGCTGCCTCCTCAACCACGTCCCTCCCAATTAGTGGACAACTCTGCGCACACCTATAATGGCCTCGCTTTTAGCCTCCAGCCGCACGTACCTACGCAGAAGTACTACATTGCAGTTTAACACCTACAGCTTGTACTTACAGTTAAGAGACTTCAAGCGCCTTCCGCGTGAGCACCGCTTCTCTTTTTTAGCACGAATGTGTTTTATGCCGGGGTCCACCAAGACTTTCATGACGTATTTCCGTCACGGAAGTAGGTCAGCAAAATGAATGCCATCAGATGACACAGGAAAAAAACTAAGAAAAACTTCCGATAACGGGAATCGAACCCATGACCTCTCGGTCCGCGACGATGGCTGGCGGGCGTTTAGCCCACTGAGCTACCGCCAAACACATTACGGAGGCGGCATGAACGTGCCTTTTATCTTTCACACTTGCGTCTGGCAGTGATCATGGATGGATGGATGCTATGAGCGTCCCCTTTATAACGGGGCGGTGACATCTGTGCCACCAGGCTCGAAAAAAAAACGCACTGTTGCAACGACCGTCCCACTCGGCGCATTTAATTTCGTCAACGCTTTAACACACCGTGTGGTGGCGGTTTTAGCGCAAGCCTCGCTCATAGCATCCATCCATATCGACAAATAGCTCTCCGATGCTCGCCTGGCTGTCGCTTCGCGTTCCCTGCGCGCCCTGTGAGAAGTAACGTGCAGGCTAGAGGGAAGACACGACGCGCGTAGCGTTTCTCTTCGCATTTCGCGACGCTTTGAAGGAGTGCATATCGAGCATTAGTGTTTATTGTGTGCTTGTTGATGCCATCTTTGCGCGGGATTCATCATATGCGGAGTACACGTATACGTTAAGAACTTCAGCTACCACAAGTGTTAAATCAGGATCACGGGCGTTTGCCGTCGTTACGGAGATGTGCCACTAGGCGTCAACGTGAGTGGGATGCGTCCACATCAACCGGTGCTATATCTGCCAAACAACAGTAGACATTGTACAAGCTCTCATATACCAATGCACTATAAATAATAAACTACTTCTGTGACGACACGTTTCACTTTCGTGTTATACCGATTCCTATGACGGAGGGATCAACCAACCATTTTTATGCTCATTTCTATCTCGCCTTTCCGAGCTGTTTAAAACCAGCGCTTAATAATTTCACCACTCTCATGCCGATTGATCGATTTGAGAGGTAAACATCAAAATGACAAGCCTCCCATGGCGACTTCAATACGATCGCATTTGGGCTAGTTGCTAGGCTAACCTGTGTAGTGGAGCACGAAAGGCTGATACAAGACTCATTTTTGCGAATGATGCGCTCGCGAGTATGCTTTGGTGATTCCGTACCTGGTTATAAATTGGGATAAAAGCGGTCGCCCTCTGCTCTGAATTTCTCTGTATTCGTCTTTTAGCGCTGCACAAAACACCTTACTGACTGACGTAGCCTACTGGCAAGAGTAAATGGGTTCCTGCAAGCAGCAGTAATTGTAGCTCGATGTTTATCCTCATTGGCATCGACATGAAAGAACTGCTGAATTGTCGAGAATGGGAAACTTCTTGTCAAACATTGAATGTCCGAATATCGGTTTCAAAATTTTTAACGCACGTAGCCAGGTGGGAGACAGTTAACACACATTTATACTTGGGGTGGAAAATCTCGTGTAAGCGTTAGCACGGCCGCTTGAGTGGCGTTACTATTCGAGTGACATGAAGTGATGCCGTCTTTATAAGCTGTGGCACGACCGCTGGTTAAAAAGGAAAAATGTGGCCTGTTGCGTCCAGCAGAAACACATCGGCACAAGCGGGAATGCTGTGTAGACAGCTTTGTCCGCGTTGGCGCTAGTAGATGTAGAGGCACGCACCTTTAGAACAAAAACGAGGATTGAATTGCGCGCGAGACGATGTATCCCGCCAGCAACCTCCGCGTTTCGGAGGGGGGGGGTGTCTCTGATCGACAAGAAAGAATGTCAATGTCGGTGACCCCGCATTTTCGTCTGGCACTGAATGGTCGAAAGGATGAAATGAGGTATCTTTCTTTCCGTAGAAAATAACGCATACAGAGAAGTGTTGATGACCTCATCACCAATAATATTTTGCGAGAGTTCGAGGCTCCACGAGGAAGCCCGGAACACAAGTATACTCGTGTGTTGCATTAAATAACCTTGGTGGAAGCCGTCTTGTGGCACCGCAGCTGTAACCTGCTCAACTATAGACGGCTCACGCGGCTTTCGAGGCACGCAACAGGCCGCAGTTTTTTTTATCGAGCGGCCATGGCTGTAGCTCTAAAAAATTAAGGCGGATGTGGGCTTCTCGGTTAATCCATACCGTCATCTTGACTGTTGTATGTGGGATGAACGCAAGAATCTAAGAAAGGTTATACGTAATCCTCGAACTCTGACCAACAAGACAGCCTGAGTAAGCCCATGTGCGTTCTTTGTAACAAACATTCCTTCCAAAGTAAAACCTGATTTCAATATTGTTATCTCATTTGTATTATAAATGTACACTTATTTTTCATTGGAGTGGCGCCAAATATTGAATAACACATTGTTTGAATCTTTTCGCAGAATAAATCTGCAGTCGCGGTTCTTTGCGTGTGCTCGTATTATCACTAACTTCCCTCAACAAGGGCTACACATAGTTTTCGCCCTGTTGGCCTAGCTGTGTGACGTTTAACACCAAGCGTATAGTTTGTGAGTGGTACAGTTTGGATACTGCTGCGCATTGCATTCGCTGGAAGTAATGAAGAGTAAAATGCGAGTGTAAGTAAGGCAGGCACCGGGACAAATTTTTGTCGTTCATTCAAGATCTTTTATCTTTCTGAAGCAAAATCAACATTCTATTTGATTCATACTGTACCTTACAACGGGACCGTATTTTTTCGACCACTCAACAGATTCCTTCAGGGGAATGCGGTAAGATGAGAAGCTCAATTTTCCGAGTAAAGGCCAAGATGGCGGTCCGGGAGGTGTCTTGGGAGAGCGGTTCTTTTCCGCAGGACGCAGCAACTTTGCTAGAAATGTGGCTAGCAGTCCCGTGATAACGATGGTGAATAGCGAACTGGCACATACCGGTAGCACGTCCTAAAGAGAAAGCAACAATAATTTCTATGTTTTGCCACTCCAAGTGGAGAGAGCATGACACACACGCCCATGTGTGCACACGCACCTTCATGCATGTAACATTTATTAAGATAAAGGCAAAGCGGCAGTGTGGGCGTTTGTTCTGCAGCTGTTGCATGTTTGTGCTACGATGGCACAAAGACCGCTGGTAAAAATCGTCATATCTTGCTCCGATCGCTGGGCGGAATGCAAGAACTGATATTCGTAACTATTGTATGAGGTCCTTGGTATTTCTTTAAAAAATGGGGGCCAATATTGAAAAAAAAACACTCCAACAACAAATAGTTTTGTAATCAAAGGATGATGGTTCGCTTACCATGACTTGAAATGATGACTGTGTGCGTTAGATCATCGCGCTCTACCTCAATCCGAACACACCGCGTTGTGGAATTTTGTAGGACTGAGCTGTAAGTGCAACTATAATTTGCCTGAGCGAAAGTGCGCAGATGCACAACCATCTACAACATCCGGTGTCATAAAAACGCACATGCGCAGAACACGTGATTTCGTGTGCGTGTATGCCTATTTCAAATGCCGACTGAACGGGAAAACTGTTCCTCCATCTGTATCTCTCTCTGTACGTGTAACCCTCTGTCACCTTGGACTACCACTACTCTAAATAAATAAATGCGTACAAAAATCGCAGTCTCGCTTCAGAGTGAAGCAACGAATGCGATAGCAACAAATTGTAAGGCTGCACGAAGTACGGCTAGCAGCGAACTCTTTTGTATTGGATCTCGCGTAACTCAACATAACCGCTGCTCCAACGACCGAAGCGGTTGTCGTGCTGTAAGTTCTCTGAACGCCAACTAAGCGTTGAGAGCACAGCAAGTTTGCGAACCGTCTACTGATGCTTGTGGAGATAGCCAGCGACCGCGCCCTCGAGAGACGCAGCTCCCCCCACTGTCCCCTTCCTTTCGTTCATGCTCCTTACGAAAGCCCGACGGGGCTTTTCCTCTCTGCTTGATGAGCATTCGATGACAGGGCTCGCACGCGGGTTGTGTTATCGAATTCGAACTCCGCGCGACGGAGACGGCCGGCTCCTTTCATCTCCGCTTCAGCCGCGTTCGTCGCCAGCGCTCTCGATCTTTTACTTGCGGGTAGAAGATACGATGCGCGTTGTGATGCTTTCAATCATGACATTGTACCGAAAATGACGGCGATGGCGAAAACTTGTAGACAGTGTCCCTATAATTTCTATCGCAATAAAAAAAAATTTCATTGACGCTGCTTGGTTACGCAATCAGGTTTCCACGATATCGAGGCGAGTGTCTTAATCACTCGGTTAAACACCCTTTTTCTTTCTTTATTGCCTGGGCTATGCACCCATGCTTGCAGAATATGAATATATCTCAGCCATACGATAATGTTGTGCTCGCAGTGCAAAACGAAAAACGCTTTCTATAAAGGCTTCGTTGGAGCTCGACGTGGTGAGGTAAAAGCCCCTTCTAGGAAATGATGTAAAAACGATGTTGAATTTCGTACACATCCGGAACATCCAATCTTTGCGAAACTTTTACTGCCAAGTCGCGTTTCGGTTATGTACCTTTTATGGGGCCGGTTAAAACGCTGACGAACGCTTGGAAGCAGATGAAAGACGCCATGCCGATGTCACCCGAAAACACCGTTCTATGGAAGGCCAAGAGCTGCAGAAAAACTATAAGATTAAGTTTCACTTCTACGAGATCACGCCGCACCTAGATTGCGTATCGCATATATTCTGCGTGAACTTTTCTTGATGCTACCGTCGCCACGTTCGCGGAGAAATACAACTCCTAGCAGATCGGCACGTCTGAAGAAATTTAGCACAATGTTCCTGATCATACTTAGTGCTTGTTTCTCAAACATTTCTACTTTTCGTGCCGGTGATAACAGCCGGTCTACGTCACTACTTTTTCTCATTTACAAGGCCAAACTCACAGTTTATTCGTTACCGGAACGCTAGTTTCCGATTTAAAAAGAGACCAAGCGGCATGTACGTCCGTAAGAAACCTCACAAAGCTAACACTCGACTGGGTATACATGCAGCCTCATCTGAAACTACCACCGTAGGTAATAGGGCTGCTTGCTCCCTAGACGGCTACACAGGGAGGTGACCCACCGTGTCTATTGGTCCATACTGCAACAAATATACGTTATAGAAAGCACAATATTTCATAATGCTTTTATACTACAATTGATAATGAAAGAGCGGATTATTACAGCACTGTCTCTAGCATCGGTCTCCTTTTGCGGCCACGTCAAATAACAGCCCCCGAACCGATAAAAGTGTGTCTGCATAGGCTACCACACATCGTCGGATCGTAGAAAGGTAACACAGGATGTTTTACTCCGTCTACAAACTTTGCCATTTCTACAAGGACGCATGCGCCTCATCCACTGAACACACTCGTCGCATATAGGGTCTAATCGCCCTACAACAATTACAACTACATGCTACCCTTGAAAATTAAATTATAGCAATTTGCTTGTTCAAACTACAATATTATGAGGCACCTTGTAACGAGGCACTCCGCAAAAATTCGTACTGTGTGCGGTTATTTACGTTAAGCTCAGTATGTGGGAATTCTTGCATTTTGGCCCCATCACAACGTGGCCGCCATGGTCTATATACCACTTTAAGCTTCCCACATAAAATCTGGCTCATTAGCAATGAAAGCAAGAATTGTCTTGTCAAGGATCTATGCGGCAAACTAAGTTGTTTACAAGACCAGAGAAATGACACGCACCAGGTTGCCTATTCGGGCACATACCCAGAATTAGAGAGCGAGAGAGAGAGGATTCTGATAACAGAAATTCAGATAATTCGGCCGCCTTATATAAGGCACCTACATGCTACTCTGTAAGGGGAAGGGGATTAGCCAGTAGGGCATGTTTCTGGTCGGCAACGTGGCAACCAGCATGTCCGAAGTGACTCAAGCTAGTAGATAGCTTGAGTTAATTGTTGAGTCACGCGTAGAAACATACCGTGACGACGTAAAATGTAACTGTGGAGAAATTTGTGAGAAAGTTGCCGTCAATATGACTGAAAAGCGACCAGATTTGAGCGAGGTCAAGATGACATCGCCGCGCTCTTTAACATGCTGGCAAGAGGGTGTGTTTATAAGATACATTTATAGCAGAAAATAATTTCGCCACAGCTCAGTAATTTCTACGCGAATTGGTATTAAATGCGAAGTATTTCTTAGCGAACCGTTGCACTTTCAGCGTTTTTGTCGGCATATTTATCTATCTATCTAGTCGCCTTAGTCCGGGTGCTCTCATGATCGCCTCCTTCACTTATTGTCGACCAAAACAGGCATGCGAGGGTAACAGGATTCGACGGATATGACTGTCGGGTCATGACATGGATGAAAATCTTGTCACGTACGTCGTCAAACCTTTTCATCCAGAAACGTGTGGCACACAGCCGTTTACCAACGGCCGCGGTGTACGGGTATGCACCACAGGTGACTGACACTTTATACCTACCCAGGAACGGCGAGAACAGACATAGGTAATTTAAATGCGAGGGCGTTAGGAAAAAGCCGTCATCGGCAGCGTTGACCCGACGAAATAATAAAAATTAGGATCCCAGCAGGAATCGAATCCAAGCATTCTTCGTGGCAATCGGGCATTGTACCACAGAGCCACGCCAAATCTATAAACTGGTTTGGAAAAACAGCCTATGCAGGCGTAATGTTGGTGCAACGTAAATTGTGGTTGCGGTGCTGGCTGTCTAATTTTGCAAGAAATAATAAACCCTACATATGTACTCCTAAGGAGACAGGGGTAATTTAGGGTTAACGTAATGTGCGGTTCCAGTGTTGGCTTCCCTTTTATAGCAGTATAATAAGCATTACACTTGTATTCATGATTCAGCAAGGCACCGCCACAGTGGTTTGGTGGTTATGGCGCTCGAATGCAGACCCGAAGGTCGCGGGATCGAATCCCGGCTGCAGCGGCTGCACTTTCGATGGAGGTGAAAATGTTTGAGGCCCGTGTACTTAGATTTAGGTGCACGTTAAAGAACCCCAGGTGGTCGAAATTTCCGGAGCCCTCCACTACGGCGTCTCTCATAATCATATCGTGGTTTTGGGACGTTAAGCCCCAGATAATTATTAATAAATTATTCAGCAAGCTATATTGAAGCGTTGCTGGGCCCTGGAGGAATACATTAACGAAAGGTACGTATGATATTCACATATTTCTACCAGGAAGGGCGCTTAGTTTGTATGTATGTGCTCTAATGTGAAGGCTGAAGTTATCTCGACCCATAGGTTACCCTTTAAACGCCAGTGTTGTCGACGTGCCTGGTAAGTCGACGATGTGCACACAGCTACAACACTTACAAATACAGGTCGATCCGCCACGTAACGCTTGGCTCAAAACATAAAAAAACAGCATAGAAGTACTCCCTGACTGCTTCGCAGGAAACCGATTCCCACAATGCGTGAGATCTGCCGATTGTTTTAAAATTTCCATTGTATAATTATTGCGCAATCAGTGTGAGAGCAGTGTTGCTGTTGCTGACTATCTGGCGCCAAATCGGCTACTTTTCGATCCCGCCTAGCGACAAAAATTTCAGGGTGCCTCCATGGCTATTTTATGGCTACCTTCAACGTCTGTTTTGGCCTATGCAGCAGTCATTTTCCGTATTATGAGCACACCAAATAAATTGTTTCTAAGCTTTGCTGTCGTGCCAGCCGATGAGCGCTCGTGTCTTATATGACCCCCCCCCCCCCGCCCCGTCAGCAGGCGCTATATCTACCCACCCCTATGCTTGCTAACGTTTCTAGAATCAAGTGGTTGTAGAAACACGGATCCATCCTATAATGTGAACTTTATAAAACAGCGACCGGCAAAAATTTAAGGCTGCAGTGTTCATCATCAGCAATGTTTCACAACTTGAAGCTGTATGGTTGCTATTATGGTGTCTCTCATACTCAATTTAAGTCTGTCGTTTCAATGAAAAATTGATTCGACGGTTAGTATTGCTACCGACCTATTGGCTGGAATGTTAAAATTTGCTGTGTCTTTTGCAACGATTATTTTGAATAAACTCTATGCAGGCGCACCGAACGTACAATAATTGGAGTATTCGAGCATCAACTATAGCCCAAACCTTCACGGTAGTAAATAATTTATTTATTTATTCAGTGGCTTACCTGTGTCTTAAATACATAGCAAGATGGAAAGAAATTGTGCTCATTTTATGTTTTCTCCCTTTAAAATAATGTTACTTATTGACCAGTAATCAGAAGACTATTCATATTACCCCTTCTGGTCGATTTCGCTACAAACATGGCTACAGAATTAAAGTGCATGGCCACTTTTGTCTACCTTCAGCTTGAGTTCTAGCTCTCTTATAAATCTACCCAACTGAAGCTATGTGTGGCTGAACGAAACTCCCTATATGTGTTTCACTAGGATCATATATGACGACTATGAGTCAGACTGATTATAACCAGCCACAATTGTCGAACTGTGGTAAGATGGCTTTGTGAATGACACTGACAAATAATTGAGCTATTCGCACAAATCTTACGTGCCCGCACTCAATGTTTTCATTCTCTGGTTCCTTGGTTTTTTTCCCACAGATATCGCTTTTTATGTGTCAATTAACGAGTATGCATATTGTATGTCATGCGAATAATGTGCACGTGCTGCCGTCGAATCACGTTATGTCATTGACAGCGCCTCTACGTGTCCCTCGTATTATGGACCCTTGCCTATATCGGTTGCAGGTGCAACTTCCGTTTCCGGAAGCTTTCCTTGTCCTTCTCTTCACCTTTTCGTGATGTACGCGCGGGTCACGTCGTAGCCGATGGGGTGTTCAGCCGCTGTTTCTGCTATTGCAGAGGGAGTGAGAGAATAAAATTTAATTGCACACGTAGAACTTGTCTTACTCCTGACGGCAGGGCGTTGCCAAGGGTCGGGGCCCCTTAGTGCAGGGTTTTCGCTGGCCCTTGCCGTCCTCTCTGCCCTTTGGATAAGCATAAGATGTCTTCAAGGGCCGGACTTGACAGCAGTGGCTCCCATTGTTTCATGTGTATTGTTCAAGGCTGTGATGTTCTTCGCTATGTGTCATTTCATGTCAAGTGCTCCAGACGTGGCGCTCGCACATCGCAGACTTTGCTGATATATAGTGTTGCAGCAAAATATGTCTTCACGAAAAAACATTTTGATGACCGTGGTGCCCTCTCAAAGTTCGCTAGCTTTTCTAAAACTGCGCCTAATGTAAAAATGTATATAAATCTGTTTTTGCGCGCTGATCTTGGACACTGCGCTTTCGTTACTACAGAGGTCCTGTTTAGCTGTACTATCTAATAATAGCGAAATATTTTTGTTTCACTGCCAGCTGCGTATTTTCAAAAACAACGAAAATCTTCAATTTTCGAGATTTTTTTACACGCTAACTCACACACTCTCTAAGATATCTTAATATTAGTATGGTTTTGAAGGTGGGTTATTTTCGTACAAATATGTATAGGGGTTAAATACACTTGAAATCTTTCAAAAAAGTTGTGAAATCACATGGAAATATGTGATTTGTCGCATATTTGACCGTATTTTCCACACTGATGCGATGCAAGTAAAAATCCTCGTTACACAAGAAAAATATACAGAAGAAAAATTGCATACAATGTGCGTTATTTCTTTCGGTATGTGCATACTAGTTGTTCAGACGGCCCTGTAGCACAATGTGACAACGATTCCGTAAGCCGCTCTCCGGCGTCCGTGCTTCCCATTGTGCCCGCTGAGCAAGGTCACATTCTAACGCGAATTCATTACTTGCAAACCTGACAACAAGGCGAGAAGATTTACGAGCAACCACGAGCCGTCGCCATACATCTCGCATCTTGCCGCCGCCTTTGCCAAGTGTCAGCTACAAAGGCAACCACGTGCTTTGCGGCGAAGTGGCAACAAAAAGAAATGCAGGGTGTGCTCGGAGGGCCAAATTCAAAAATTATTTTCTTTTTTAAAACAAAAAATCAGTTTATTATACTTTCTTCATTATTTAGCAATGAAGTCTTCTATCAAACGCTGCATACGAGGATTTTTATTTGCATCGCATCAGCACAAAAAATATGGTCAAATATGCGACCAATCACATATTTCCTGTGATTTCACAATTTTTTCGGAAATATTTCAAATGTATTTCACCCCTCAATATATTTGTGCAAAAATAAAACACCTTGAAAACCGTACTAATATTCAGATTTGTTAGGGAGAGTGCGAGTTGGCGTACGAAATACCCCGAACTTTGAAGATTTTCGTTGTTTTGAAAATACGCAGCTGGCTTTGAAACACAATAATCTCGCTATTATTAAATAGGACAGCTAGACAGAACCTCTGTAGTAACGAAAGCGCAGTTTCGAAGATCAACGCACAAAAACAGATTTTTTTCTACATTTTTTCGATTATGCAGAGTTTAACAAAAGCAAGCGAACTTTCACAGGGCGCCGCGGATCGTGAAAACTTTTTTTCGAGCAAAAATGTTTCGCCATATTACTCCATGTCATTGCAGGAAAAAAACAAATTTTATCAGCAATACCTGCGATGTGCGAGCGCCACGTCTAGGGACACTTGGCATGAAATAACCCCTAGATGGAATAGGACACTCCCACGTGATGTGGAAGGCAGTTGGTGTGGCCCCCACCACGGGCATGTATCTTTGCATGTTATGGGTTAGAATACATGTAGCCTGTGTACATTTGTGTATTCCTCTATCTTGAATCTGCGTAGCGCTGAAGATTCCATTCTTATGTGGCGGCGGAGACTATTGAAGAAAATTGTACCTTTCTAAAGGATCGTTGCACCACTGCGACCCCCACTGCGTTCAACCTGAGCCCCACAGCCGACATACGGGCGCGATAAACCGGATGGAGCCATATGTGTTTCGGCGTTACTCGTGGCAGCCACAGCTGTATGAAATTCGCCGACAGCATGGCAACATCCCTGCGCTAGTACACGTGGGCGACCGGCAGCATTTCTATCCAGCTATGGACACAACATCTACGTTACGACTACCTCCCATCATTTGCTGTTCTTTAAAACGTACAAAACATAATTTTACGCTGTGGAAACATGCAGATATTATTGAAAACTGTTGTCTTTTTAATCCTTCTGTGTGTGTGTGGGGTCGGAAGAACGACTGACGCTATAATAACCATAATTTCAACTGGTACACCTCTATTTGAAAACTTAATTCCCATTTACACACCACGAAACAACTACTGATAAAGGCGCTAACCTGATCGAATAGAAGAAAAGTCCCAGCTGTAATTTACATCAATATTGAAGGTTGCTCAGACATTCGCATTGAAATGGGAACCAGAAACCTAAGTTCATCAGCTGGAAATTTTTCTGTCAGACGCTATCTTCTGGTGACCACATAGATTCCAGTGGCAATCTGGCCAAGCTTGTTGCCATGCGTGACGAATTGGCCGCGCAGCTTCAGGGTCGTCATGTTTCTTGATAAGCCGCCGTTCTAGCTTAGCACGTAGGGTGTCACGCTGCTAAGCTTGAGGGCTCAGGTTTGATTCCCGGCCACGGCGGCCGTGTTTTGATGGCGGCGAAATGCAAACAAAATCCGTGTACATACATTTAGATGCAAGTTAAAGAACCGCATACGGTCAAAATTTCCGGAGCCCACAACTACGGCGTCTCTGATAACCATATCGTAGTTTCTGGAGTGTAAACGCCCAACATTATTGTTATTATTATTATTATTATTATTATTATTATTATTATTATTATTATTATTATTATTATTATTATTATTTGGAAGTATGTACGTAAACGGTCTAGCAAAAGCGGAGAGTCCTTCAGACTACTGGACTCAAACGGGGTAGAAGTGCATGCCGTCGCTGACTCTTTTGCCCCGCACTTCTCATCCGTTTATAAGGCCTCAGACTCTAGCACTGATATCAGACAACAGCCCAAGGCAGTTAGCTCATCCAGTGCTTTGTCGCTGGATGAAAATCTTATCTGCGAATGCATCAAGCGCTTAAAACCATCCTTATCATGTGGCCCAGATGGCATTTCCTCCGCCATACTAAAAGCTCATGGTAGTATATTTGTCCCAGTACTGACTACGATATTTATTAACTGCCTGGACACTTCCACATTTCCTAGCATGTGGAAAACTGCTCGTGTTTTCACAGGATGTAAGTCGGGCTCTAAAACACATGTTTGTAATTATCGCCCGATTTCTGTACTATGTGCCACATCAAAGATCTTCGAACTGGCTCTTCAAAAAATATTGTCCTTTAGTGTGAAAAACTCATTGATTCCCAATCAACATGGTTTTCTTGCTGGCCGCTCAACCGCCACAAACATGGTAGTTTCATGACGCAGATCTCCACACCTATTTCTCAGAGAGGGCAGCTTGACGTAATCTACTGTGACCTGAGCAAGGCTTTTGACGTAGTCAGCCACACACTGATTATGATTAAACTGGCAGACTTTGACGTTGACTTGTCGAATGTGAATCTCTTGCACATCTATCTGCTCAATAGATCTTGTTATGTTGCCGTAAATGGACAAACCTTTTCTTTGTATAAATGGACCAGTGGGGTCTCTCAGGGGTCGGTATTAGGCCCACGCCTATTTTTAATTTACGTTAATGATGTTTCTTCTGCCATTCATAATTCTTCTTTCCTCTTGTATGCCGATGACATCAAGATATTTAAGGAAATTCATTCAGTTAACGACTGTCGCTTGCTACAGTCAGATTTGTGTTCTTTTTCCAAATGGTGCAACGGCAATAACCTTTCTCTGAATACCTCGAAGACAAAATTAATGTCTATCACTCGCAAAACATCGAGCGTGTCATTTCAATACTCTCTCAATTCTGTGTCGTTATGCAAGGTTTATGAAATAAGTGATCTTGGTGCTGTTGATAGCACGTTAAAGTTTTTCTGCTCACGTTAAGCGTGCTGCTATGCGGGGCCTTCGTTCTCTCGGATGTGTTTGCAGAATATCTCGAGAATTCAGTTTTCCTATAGCCCTCCACTAATTGTACACCGCAATATGTCTTCCCCAACTTGTGTATGGGTCCGTAATATGGAATGGTATTGCTCAATCCAGCGGTAACACCATTGAACGGGTCCCGAAAAAATTCCTCAGCATATATAGCCATCGCTTTGCTTGACATCACTGTGGATCTCGTTCAAATACTGCTGGATTATTATCATTGCCATGACTTCATTGCCGACGAAATCGTTCTGATCTGTTATTTCTTTACAAGCTATTTCATGGTATCATATTTCATTTCATGGTATCATATGCTCTGTACTTCTCAATTGTGTTAATTTTCGAATTCCGCGTAAGTTAACTAGAGATAATATACCGTTTCATGTACCCGCCTGCTTCATTCAGCACTCTACCGTTGACAGAATACAAAGTCTCGATAATGTTAATTTTCCTGATCTTGACGTTTTTCATAGTCCACAGTCATTGTTTTTATCCGAGCTTTGCACTGTCCTGACAGTATGGCACGAAGTACAGTCTTTGCTTCTCCGTCTTTCCGCATAGTTGTATATATGCAATCTAATTTTTCATTCCCCTTCAATATTTATCGTGTTGTCTTATTTTACTCCTCCCCTTTTGTGTTTATTTCTCTTTCTCTACGCGTTCTTGCTCTTGTTATTTCTGGCTGTCTGTATTGTATTGTTTATTTTTATTCTTTTATTTTTACATGCGCCTGCACGAAGACCTTACGGTTGTTCCTGAGCACGTTAAATAAATGATTGATATATTATTATTATTATTATTATTATTATTATTATTATTATTATTATTATTATTATTGTTATTATTATTATTATTATTATTATTATTATTATAGGTTTCTAGATATTCCCATCTTATCATTCGCGCTGAGTCGACGCAAGCTCGACGGATACGCGCACAGTGGGTGCCTCGGGCCGCCTTTCCGAACCTTGTCAAAGCTGATTTGGCAACCCACCCACAAGTTTTTCCGCACCCCCTTCCACAATTTCCTGAATATGAGCACGGACAGATTATACGGGAAAAAGAAAGCCTCCGACGTACCACGCGAGCTCTTATGCCTCCGTGCGGGTCAGACTGCACGGTTGTTTAACCCATTGAAAGGAGGTTACGTTGCGGAGGCTTCGTGTCGTTGTTACGCTTACCCCATCTGTGACCACCCTGCGGGCGCCATGTTACCGCGGCCCATATGGTGCATTGTGCCCATTTTCTGGCACCCCAATCCACATGGTGTCTGCGACGCACTTGTAGTGCACTTTTGCGGGCCCTCGTTTAAGCTGTCTTTGCCACCTGCCTGTAACAGGCCTGGCCCTTACCGGACCACACAACTTTCATCACCGGATTCACAGGCCCTTCCAGAATTCACTGTTATGCTTCATACAATGAAGAAAATTTACATGAGTATTTTTGACACCGCGTATTTCTAGGCCTCCGGGCCGACTTTCGAAATAAAAAAAAGTGTCAGCTTGACCCCACGCGTTCATCTGAAGATAGCTACAGAACTATTGTCCCTCAAGTCCCCTCTTATCACCGACTAGTATCGTCATGATTTGAATCTGCGATCGCATTTCTTTAACTAACACCATTATATGGACAATGTAGGCGCTACAATATTGTCTGTAAGCAATAGACTCATTGAATTTTCGTGTGTTTTGTCCTAAAATTCATTTTCTTGTGCATAAGCACAAAGATAATATTGTAAGGTTATAACAAAGCCTGGTAGTTTACCACGTTATAGCCATACCCGGGAGTTTTCCGCAATATTCGTGGCCTTCAAGTTCGAGACCATGGATGTCTTTCGTTTACAATATATAATCTCTACAAATGAGAAATGGAGCTAACCATGCAATATGGTTTGTACACTGCCAATGGCTCATGCTTATTAAAAATTCCTGCGCGTTCTTTTTTCTTTCTAAATTTGTTAATATACTAAGTGCCTATCGAAAAATTGATTTCCTTACCCTGTACAGTGGTCCAAATCTTTAACTAGCGCGCGAAAGCGGCAATTTTTTTCTGTGTGTCTGCCATATGACTGAATTAGGTTCAAAAAGGGTGTGCGAAAGTGCACGTCCACATAGCACATGCCCTCAAAACAAAATTTTGCAACTTCGTTCCATCATGTAGCGCTGATACACAGAAACCTCACTGCTGCGCACGCTAGTTAAAGATTTGGCCGGCTGCACGTAGCCTTTAATGTGTCCAGTCCGCGTTCATGCCTGTAATTTTGTGCCCTTGTAGAACTATATCGCGCTAACGAGCTTGGCATGGGTCGGCAGTTTCTCCTTTCGCTACATTGTAGAGTTGTAAAGTTTGTTCAATGTAGAGGAAAATAGAGATGCACATTAATTGTTTTATACTAATTTAACAAGACTACACGACAACACGTCTTGAAGAACTTGTACCTCAAAGTAAATGGTTTGACGCTTGGCAAATACATGAATATTGCGCACGGTCGTTCTGATTTATCATTAACTTTATGCTTGCTCTTCATAGAAAAAAAGCTATGAAAAACGAGCGGAGCAACGCTATTTCTGACATACAGCCTCTGAGAAATGTATAAAAATATTAAAATAAATTTTGCGCGTCAAATATTCATGCTCTGCCATTTTAGTGTTTAACTGTGCAAGAAAAGTGTTGTCAACCAGCTCGTCCGTATAGAAAGCTCAGACGCGAACGCACATAATTCTCGCGTATACCGCTTACCTTGCGTGACTTTTAGTCCTCTGTTGGGTTTTGGGCTAGCACACAGGCAGGCGACAATCCAGAAGCTAGTGAAAGAGGCGAAGAACGCTAGCGTATTCGAATATTGGTACCCCACCTGAAGCCATGTAAAAGCCGGCTGTCATACGACTCTGAAATTTTAAATGCTACGCATTCGTTGGCTACCTGTCTGTCCTTTTCGCATCAAACCTAGCCAGGCTTTTGGTTAACTGCAACAATGAGACCTAATGATGTTCTTACGAATGTTTTAACGTAAAAAGAAGTGATTCTCTTTCTGTCCTGTGTTTGGAGGCGTCAATTCCATGTCACGGCAGACTCAAGCAAGGGCGGTGACCTTTGAAGCTGTTTGAATAGCTCAATAAAACGCTCTTCTTGGTTATACAAAAGAACCATTGCAGGCAGGTTTAGTAAAACTGCCTGCTATGAGACGTTGTGATTACTTTTCAGGCTTATGTATGCCGAACAGTACGTGGAAGGGAACAGGGTGCTTGCTAGACTGAATGTGCGGTTTAAACACAGAACACCTGTGAGTGTTACCTGCATCTCTGACTGGTCCGCATCTTTTATGCTTATGTTGTGGTGGCTTGTGAGTATTGCGGTAGCTTGAAATAGAGCGTCAAATGTAAGGCATCCTAAGCGAAAAAAAATTCGCAGACCGATGTCTCATTTTGTGCCGAGGCGACATTATACTACCACATAAACTGTTTTATTCTGTGCAAATAAATGCGTTCTCACCGGCACCTACAAGTTGGTAGCCTGACAATAATCGGTCCACAGCTGTATTTAGGGCTCCGTGTTTTGGGAGTTTATTTTTCTTGAAATTCGGAGGGTGTTTTTGGGACTTCATCATTTTGGGGGAAATTCGGCGTTTATCAGGGTTTATTTCACGAAAATCTCCACTTCTCCGAAATTCCATGTTTAATTTTGCACGATACCTATTTGTAGTGTGTTCGTATTAATTTTATTATCAATAAAAATATGTTTCATTGTTGCTGATAGTCCTGTTCCTCCATCCTCTAATTTTTTTCTCACTTCCTGTTCATTTACCTTGTTCATAAGGCTGTGATGGGCACGGTTGTAAACACGGCAAAGTGTACTTTGGAGAAGCTGCTTCTCAGCTTTTTCTCCCAGCCTGTCTCATTTTCTTGATGAAAAATAAAGGACCTGTTATATTATTATGATGAATATTATTATTATTATTATTATTATTATTATTATTATTATTATTATTATTATTATTATTATTATTATTATTATTATGCAATGTTACAGAGAATGATATCTGAACACGAAAACATTCGAACACACTAAGTGTATTTTAGATCTCTGGATGGTTTGAACGCAGAAACACATATACATAAACGCACAAATAAATAAATACAAATCACCTACGTTTGTTTGTATTACAATCTTAAACCTTGTTGTAATAGACGCAAGCATATTTTACGAAGTTGCTGCCGCTGATGGATGTAAGCTCCTTTCGACTGATGATTCTCAGCTTTGAAAATGCCCTTTGAACGTTCAAAATGCCCTTGCCACATCGGAGCTTATCGGATAAATCCGAATTGTCAAAATTTTTACCGGTGAGTATTTACTGGATTTTTTCGGATTTATCCGGAAAGACGGAATGGGGCACTTTTTTAGATAAACCAGAAAAAAGATCAGTTTTGTAATGCATCTTAACGCGCTCTTCAATGCATACACGCCTTGCCTGACGGAGTGGGTTTTCACGGTTACCTGACGCCTGGTGACGCACGAGGAATGTTGGTATGGCACGAGAATTATTCACCGGTAGCAAAGGCTCATGGCAGGAAAAGGCATGGAATCGTAAATACTTTATTCATTGGTTTCACATAGTGATGCATAATGAGTCTGCACACGTACAGACGGGTCCCCTGCTAAAGGGAAGACTTGCGTTTCGGGTATGTCTGGATTTTGCTCTCCTACAAAAGCATAGTCACTTACATTTGCATAACACTACTAGTGGTTGACAGCTCCGAACCCTTACGATATACTAGTAACGTGCACAAACAATCTTTCCACGTCCACTAGCTGTTAGGGGGCCAACAAAATGAAAGTTGCTCTTTCGAGTGTTCCCTTTAACAGTGGACCATACTGTACTTTAAAATGGCGTGGTTTTGCCGTTTTCCTTACATCGCACGACTAGCAAGCGCAGCTAGCAGGACCCGAAAGATATCAGTAAATGACGAGGAGCAATCGGGAGACTGGGACAAGAAGGAAATCGAATAGTTTATGTTGCACCATCATAGATTAAGGTAAACAGAGCGAGGAATGACACAGCATATCTACATATTGTGCATATTGTGTAATTTAGTGCAGAAATTGTTTGGCAAACTTATGCACATTCCAGAAACCTGTTTGTGTGCATCCAATTTCTTTTCAAACCTCCTTCAGCCTATCACGCCACATATATGTGGCGTGATAATATTATAATAATAATAATATCTGTGGTTTAACGTCCCAAAACCACGATATGATTATGAGAGACGCCGTAGTGGAGGGCTCCGGAAATTTTGACCACCTGGGGTTCTTTAACGTGTACCTAAATCTAAGTGCACGGGCCTCAAACATTTTCGCCTCCATCGAAAATGCAACCGCCGCGGCCGGGATGTGTGGCGTGATAGGCTGAAGCTTCTGTGTATAGGCTGATAGGCTGAAGCTTCTGTGCGGCTTCTGTGTATCACGCCACATATATGTGGCGTGATACACAAAAGTAAAAATTTGCGCAGCTTGCACTGAGCCGCGCCAGGCTGGCTCACGTCAGAGCTGGTGGGCACCCAGCTGGTCCTGACTTGGCTAGGCTTTTACCATCTCACTTGTCTCTTTCCCACACCTTACTATACATTTCTATGCTTCCTCTCTTTTTTCTTTTTAGTCTCCGTATATGTTCATTTCTTTCTGTCTACTTATTTCTCTCTTTGATGTTATCTATTTCTCTTTTTCTTTCTGTTTCTGTCTTTCCTCCTTTTCTTTCTCCCGTGTTCTCTCTTTCTCTTTCTTCCTGTGCTCTGCTTTTCTGTCTCCACTTTCCTTTCCCTTTTCCCCACTCTCACATCTCTCCTCCTCACTTCCCTTTCTCATTTCTCACCCTCTTGCTATAATATACCATGCAAGGCTATACTATGCTCTGCTATCGTGCCTGGGTAGCCTAGTGGTTACGACGCTCGCCACGTGCGTATGCGGATTGGAATCTTGCTTCGCCAAAAAAGTGGCGTTTTTTTTCTAAAAAAGTCAAGTCCACTTCAAGTAAAAGTAAAAAACGCAGTTTTTTTTACTGAGAATGTGGTTGGGTGTGCTGCAACAGTTTTTTCCACCGTGCTCATGTCACCGAAATACCTCAAATCTATAATGCAGCTAAAATGCGGCCATAGTGAGCTATTGCCCACTATTTCCGGTATTCGGAAGTAAAATTTGGATTTGACTCTTTAGATTGAAACAATTCAATTGGGCTTAAATTGCCTCGTAAAAGAAGTCTGAATAGGAGCGAATGAACGATATGGCAATAATTTGCGAAAAAATAACACCATCCTTGCGCTTCCGTCGGTGCCGTGCTTTACTCAATGGACGTAATCGCAGTCACTAGACTTGTATAGCTGGTGGTCCTTCCAGGCAAAAGGCTCACCATTCTGGGCTGTCGGCAGCGTTTTTTTGTTCTTGGCATGTATTGAATGCCTTCAAAAAAGTTGATGTTAATTGCTGAACCTTCCTGTGGTCAACCTGTCTCTTCATGCAGCATCATTACGTATGTACTCTCATACTCGTATCTACCAGTTTAAGTATCCAGCTCGTAAAATAATGTTGCTTGCAGTTCATTACACTTGAGCGGAATCCACCAGTAGGTGAAAAAGTTTGCGAAACGAGTTGGTGCCCTATCGATGCGGATGCCGTTTATTGCGCGGACCGTGTTGTTGAGGACCGTGTTGTTGACTGTCGAAACAGACCAGAACGGTAATTTTAACCCACGAACGTCAGTTTTGCACAATAGTGATATCAATAGTGCTTCACTATAGTTCAGTTTACCGTTTGCTACGTGGCGGTAGATCGGACCAGCTCTTCATGTGAATGAGGGTGCGATATATAATCACTGACGGCTGTTGAGAGCAAACCAGTACATGCTCCAAGTACCAATACCTCAGCATTTCCGTAAGCGCCATGTGACTGGCATTGTAAGTTTGTTTAATTTCTTGAAATAACGTCAGTGATTTTTTGTAAAAAAAGATAGTTGATCCCTCTATCATAGGAATCGGAATAACACGAAAGTAAAGCGTGCCCTTACAGAATAAGCAACTGAATGTTTACTGTACATTGATATAAGAGAGCTTGCACAATGTATATTGATGGCTGGCAGCTATAGCACCGTTTAACATGGATACAGCCACTTTGATGATTGGAGGTACATCTCCATCCCGACGACTAACGTCCATGTTAAGTGATTAAACAAACCCTTCTGGTAGCTTTAGTAGTTAACGGTAAAAGCGTAATCAGAGAACGAGGTGTGATAGCCAGAAGAGCGTCGCATATTGGACGCAGAACTTGGTCGCCATCCCGCGGCATGTTAAAATGTGATTGAACACCACTGCCGGACTAGAGGGAAACGCAAAGCGCGTCGTGCCGCCCCGGTAGCCCGGCCGCGATTTTTCTCAGGACGAGCGCGTGAGCGGGGAATGCGGTGTTACAGCCAGGTGAGGCAGGCGCGCGTCGCAGAGCTATTTTAGATGTGAAGCATCTTATAGCGGAGTTCAATCCGGTGGTGGTGGTGGTGGTGGTGTGCGGCGTGACGACCCTTACTGCGCATGCGCAAGCCCTCTCCACACACCTCCTCTCCCTCTCCCTTCCCCTCTCCCCCTCTCCGCTTCCCATTCCCCTTTCCCCCTCACCCATTCCACTTTCCCTCGCCCCTTCCTTACCCTCCCCTCTCCCCTCTCCCTTTCTCCCCTCCCCTTCTCCACTTCCCCTCTAACCTTTCGCTCTCTCCCCTCCCCTGTCCACTCCCCCTCTGAAACGCGGGCTCTACATGCCGGAACGCTGTTTCGCATCGCCTCATGGTTCCCTTTAGCGGGAGATGGTGTAATTTTTGGTTTGGATTAGCGTGATGCTATGAGCGAGGCCGACGCTTTTACGACGCTTGGGTTAAGATCGCCACCTCACGGTGTGTTAAGGCATTGACAAAATTGAACTTCTATTCAAAAGGCGCCGAATGGGACGGACGTGTCACGCGTTGCAGGTGCTGATCGCGGAGGCCACAGTAATGACGAATTACGTTTCTTTACCGCTCCCAGGGGGCAACACCACCCCGCCAACCGGGAGAGTGGTAGATATAAAAGGGGCGTTTCTAAAGCCTCTAGTGTCTGTAACCGTGGCGCAGTGGATAGCATGCCCGGCATCTGCTGTTGCGGACCGAGCGTTCGTGGGTTCGATGCCCGTTGATGGAGCTTTTTTCTTTGCCATCTTATGGTGTAAATTTTTCCTATGTCATTTCCGTGACGGAAATACGTCACTAAAGTCTTGGTGGACTCCGGCATAAAACAGTTTCGTGTTAAAATTGGGGAGCGGCGAAGCATGTAGGGAAGGGTGTTTCAGCTGCACTAACATGAAACCTGTGGAGGGGTGCGGCATGCTGTGTGCGCCGGTGTTTCCCACAGCAATATTACTGCTAATGGGCAATGAGAGATGGAAGAAAGATTAGACACAGAGACCCGCAGTCCGAATTTAGTTAACGTGCACGCTGCGAATCTTTATTGTTCAAATGCGCAGAAGAGAAATCTACCTACGGCACTTCAATGGAGGTCAAGATCCAGTGCCTATATACGAGGTGGCCGGTGAACGCCTGTGCAGCGCGAGCAGTGGGTTTTTTTCAATCAAGAAACTCGCTAGCAGATGCTGCCTACGTAGGCGTCGTCTCTCGCGGATGAGGGCGCGTTCTCGTTCCTTGCGAGCTGGTAGTTGAGCGTTCGTCGCAGAAAGAGCGTTTCCATAGTCAACGCGCGCCGCTCGCTCTCTCTCGCCACACGGCGAGCGCTGAGGCGGTGACGCCCTCTCTTGCGCTCAAGCAAATGGATCGCCCCGGCAGTAGACGACGATGCACGACGCATGCCGAGACGCCGAGACCTGAAGGTACTTCACCCCTAATACCGTATTGGAGCGAAAGAAGGACATGATGTAGCGCAAAACTTGAAAATAAAGATTAAAAGGCAGAAAGAAGTAGGAAAGTCGGCCTCTTATTCTTTATATTCGAGTTTTGCCTTACAACATTGTGTCCTTCAGTAAGTATCAACTCGCCGATGAAAAACTATTCGTCGAACAAAACCACGATAGGAAAGTAACTAGGACCGAAGTGAAACAGGTTCGACGTGGCCATGTTGGTATCTGTGGTCACGTTTGTTGACGCAGTGCTGGTTTAATGACTGGCTCAGTTTGGTTCATACAGATGCAAGATTCGGCTCATTTCTTATTCGAAACTGCCATTTTGATATCGCATTGTGTTGCGGCATTGGCCCATTTCGATTACAATGTGTTAAGGCGCGCTTTTCGGCCCTGTGAAATTTAGCCCAGTTTCGGTTACTCTTTTTCGGATGAAAAGGCCACAGTTTTTTTCACCGAGTATTTTTCTTTCCCTTTCTATCTCTTCCTTTGTTTTTCGCTCTCTTTCTTTCTTTCTCTCTGTACTCGTTCCCTTGCCCATAGAGGTTATTGCTTTCCACGCCCAACGACTGCGCACGTGTTCTGGGAGCGAATCAGAAGAGGACGAAAATGACAGAGAGGATGAGGGCAGTGCGTGCCAGTTCATGATGACGATAATTTTCTATCTACGACACACTGCAAACATCGAGCATATCGTCTCTGCTGCAACTGCTGTAAAAAAATTACCCTAGTACCACAAAATGTGAAATCTGCAGAAAGCAGAACTAAGGTTCTCCTGTATTTCCCTTGTAATTGCCGCTTCGTACGCGACCGAGGCTTTTATGCTATCTATGGGCGCACCTGGCAAAAGGTTTTGCGGGACGACTTTTTCACGCTCGATCGAGCCATGTCGCCCAGTTTCACTGTGTGGCTACCGCTTCGTCCGCGACCCAGGCAATTAGGCCATCTATGGGCTTATCTGGCAACCGGAGGGTGACGGCGGGATCACTCATGATTTGTCAAGCCCAGCCCTAGAACTGCTCCGCTCTTAAAAAACTTATACAGTGTGGGCGGAGAAGAGGATGATCTTCCAAGCCCGAAGTGTAGCGCTTACACACACAACCTGCATATTGAGCTGGTTCGCTTCTTGACCACTGGAAAAACCTGCTGTTTAACCATTTAAGAAATCGACGATTGAATGAGCGGGGAAAAGGTTTTTTTATAAACATACGCAATGTTGCAATAGCCAGATAAATTAGTACTAAATGACACAGCAGATACTGTCTGTGTTAAGCGAAGTAACCAGGGTACGAGGTTTGGTACAACGCAAATGCACACCGTTCTGCTCATATCACCCCACATCTAACCATTTCATTTTACCCAGAGCGTCAGCGGACATTTCAGTGCGTTTTCGACAACTAGCCATTTTTCAGTGCTTTTGAGTTATCGCACTTTTTTCTCGGAAAACCATGAACTGCAATGTAGCAGCTTGTTCAGTGCCCTGCTCATATCGCAGACTTCTCTACAGACAAACAGGCACTGGCACCATAAAGAGCGCGCCCACCTGACATTAACATGAATTCTGTGAATTGTTCCCGCAGCGTATGTTTTTCTTTCAGTCTCCAGAATTCCACCGGCTGGATTGTTTTCCGGTGCAGCGGCACTATATTTTTGTTAACTTAACTGAGAGAATAATCATTTTTATTGCGTTTGGAGTCTGAGTTGAAGCTTGCTCTAAGTCTGTGGTTGCATTTTTGATGTCACAGTCTATGTTACACCAGTCTTGTTCACTATATCCCTTAGAAATGGTCTAACAGAATGAGTGTAGGGACTGAAGACTCATTTTTTTATACTTTTCTAAGCACCTGGATCATGCCTGCTCTGAGTCCTTCATTGAACTCCTTCAGCTGTTGGCATACGCATATTGTGCTGAAACAAAGCCTATAAACAATTTCTAGCTCGAACCACATCCGCAGTGATGAACTGGGCTTCCACTTTCTAGACGACGCTGTTTGTGACTCGGCTTGAAAACAGAATGTATGTACCTCCGACTGCCTTTAGAAAAAAAATAATTACAATATATCAGCAGGAAATTGAGGCAGGAGTACAGTTTTACTTACTTAGCTATTGAAACATGTTAGGCTAGCGACCCATTTGAGCCGAAAAATCAGAGGAAATTACGCCCAAAATAGATCCTATTGTCGTAAGTATAGTGGGAAATTGAGCGTTCTTAAAATAATAGGGAGATTTTCAGTACTTTCACTATCGAGCGGCCGCGGTGCATTTGAAAAATGTGAAGGCGAAGGCCTAGTTGAAGCTCTGAGCCCACGCGGAGACGTGCAGACACCATGTAATGATGTTTTCGAAATATGAGAGCAGTGCAAGAACCCACAGCTCAGATAGCGGCTTAACTAGCAAACCAGCCAAATTTCGCCCAACCACCACCACAAAGGAACGCGAATCACGCGTCTCCCCCATTCACCATGCCATGGTCGGACCGCTGCCTGGACTGGAGAGGCGCGCAGGCGTTGTTTCTGAAAAAGGAAGGTGGTGCAAAACTTTATTTGCGCGAAGGCCAAGAGCTAACGTTTTTTTTTTATTTAGAACAGCATTGTGCTTGGCCTTCATGCCACCGGCTTGGCGTCCAAGCCTCGCCTACTGGCTATATTCTGCGCCCAAGTCACCAGCCGAAGTTGGAAATCCGACCTGGTGCTGGACAAAGGAGCCTCTCACTGCTGCAGACTTCTTAGGCGCCAAGAGGCAGGGAATAAGTGTGCCGGACATGAGAAAAAATATATCGTCATCATTGGCGAGGAAGCTACCACATAAGCGGCAGGCCAACAAGTACGTCTCATGATAGAAGAGGGCAAGACGCGCGGGTGTGAGAAAATCGTGGGCCTGCAGTTGGTGCCACAGGTGTTGGTGGTGCTGGAAAAGATATTTGTGCGTTGGGCGAAGGTGAGGCGAAAAAGGCGGTAGTGCAAGCTGATGTCGCGGTACGTGAGGATCGCATCGCGCATATCGGGAGGGCTTGCTTGATGAGGCGAATCGCGAGCGATGGAAATGGCCGCCTCGTTGCAAGCATGACCCGCGTGAGCGGGTACCCATATGATCTGTATGGGATCAGAGGGGACGGTGTCAGAACGGAAGCTACCGGTGGCCGTGGTGCCAGCTGCGCAACCGTGTACGTGTGGACAGCAGGCTTGGGATCACTGAAAATATATTCCGCGAAGGTTTGTGTGATGGCAAACGCATAGTGCAAAGTGCATAGTACAAAGGCAAAGGCAAAGTGTGACAGCTGCTCTTCTGCCTCGACAAAGGTGGAAGCGTACAAAGGCAGTAATAGTGGGCTGGAGAGTGTTCTCAGCGACTGCAATAGTTTCGGCTGGGTAGTGGCGGTACGGGGCGGCATCCACATAAACCACGGCGGGTTCGTGCGCTCTGGATATACGCCAGCGCGCGGAGGCTCGCGCTGCTCCACGGCACGGGTGGCGCTCAGGATGCTTATTCTTAGGGAGGGGATCAACGGTTAGGAGGGAGGAGACGTGGTAGGGGATGGCAGTGTGGTGAGAAAAAGGCATAAGAGGGGAAAGTTTAAGGGCGGAGAAAAGTGCGCCACTCGGCCGGGTCGGGAGAGATGGAGCAGCTGGACCATAACGATGGGCCTCCGTCAGCTTCGTAAGGGAGTTGTGGACGTCCATCGGCAGTAGCTGAGCGGTCGAGGTAGATGTGGCAAGGGAGGGACAGGGCCGACTTATACGCCTGGCGAATAAGGCTGTTAACATTGTCTTCCTCGGTGGGAGAAAGCAAGAGGTACGGAAGAGAATAGATGAAGCGGCTGAGGACAAACACCTGGAGCAAGCGGTGGAGGTCCTGTTCGCGCATGCCGTAGTGACTGTCGGAGCGCATGCGTGGTCTAAATGAGGCGCATGGTCTGGTGTACAGTGTTTCTGAGTGGAGTAATGCGGGTGGTGTGCTTGCCCTTGGGCCGAAGAAAGAGTCCTAGGATGCGAAGGGTAGAGATGAGAGGTAAGGCTGTGCCGTCAACGGGGACCGTAAGTGGAGAAGGCAACAGGGAAGCCATCCCCTGAGGCATAAGGAGCAAAAGCCCCGATTGGGTCGGGGAGCAGCTCAACCCGAGAGCTCAGGCGTAAGTCCTCACCGCGTCCACAATCACCTCGAGTGTGGTCTCCAAGATTGCTGGTGGATCCTCAAAGGATGATTTCATCGGCGTAGGAAGCATGAGACAGAGCAGGGATAGTGCTTAGAGCACGTGCCACAGGGAAGAGGGTAATGTTAAAATTCACACCATCTCCTACTAAAGGGGACCATGAGGCGATGCGAAGCAGTGTTTCGGCATGTCGAGCCCGCGTTTCAGAGGGCGCAGGGGAGAGGGGGAGTGGAGAAGGAAAGTCGAGAGGGGAGGGGAGAGGTGGAGCGGACAGGGAAAGTGTAGAGGGGGAAAGGAGAAGGGAGAGGAGGAGTGTAGAGGGATAGGTGGAGTGGAGAGGGGATGTGAAGAGGGGAAAGGAAGAGGGAGAGTGAGAGGGGGAAGGGGAAATGGGAGTGGAGAGAGGAAGGGGGAGAGGAGGTGTGGGGAGAGGGCTTGCGCATGCGCAGTAAGGGTGGTCACGCCGCACACCACCACCACCGGATCGAACTCCGCCATAATATGCTTCACATCTAAAAGGAGAGTGCACAAGACAGAGCCTTGGGGAGAAGCAACACCTGTGCGCCTGATCATGCATACTTGGCTGCTAGATCGGTATGGAGCATGCGTCTCAGCCTTTTTCGCGGTTTACCGTGCTGCTCCTCCCGCGAACGGAGCATAGATGTGGGTCCTTTCCACGAAAGCTCCACTGCTGCGGAATTCGCTGGCCTTCATTTGGCAGCGGACTACCTCACTGCTACAACAACGCAGCAGCTCGTGGTGATCCTCTGCGACTCCCAGCCAGCTCTGCAAGCGCTGCTGCAGCCAGACCGAGCTGGGATCACCGTGGCGCTGCTGCACGCCAAGCAAACCGCCATAAAAGCTAGCGGTGTGCGTCTGTTCCTCCGCTGGCTTCCCTCGCACGTTGGGATAGAGGGGAACGGGGAGGCCGACGCTGCGGCAAATGCAGCACAGCACTGCTACACCACAGTCACCACGGCGATAGCCCTGCCAGATAATCCAGGCAACGACTGCGGCACCTGCTACCAACAGCCCTCCCTGACAAGCGGCTGGCAAGCGCTGAACCACCGCCATCCCTACCGGATACCGGCCTGGAGAGAACAGAGTGGTGGCTGCTGTTTCGCCCGCGGACCGACAGCGCCTGGCCTGCGGCACGCATGTACTACACGGGTCGCTCCTCATCACCTGCGTGCAGCAGATGTGGTGACGAACACACCCTGGAACGCATCATTTGCTCCTGCCCTGCTCTGGCCAGTGAACGACGCGAGATGGTGCGCCGCTGTCACCTGCTCGGTCTCACTGCGACGACGGTGGAAGACTCTCTTTCCCGCACGATCCAAGATACCAGCCCTGCGAGTCTTTTGCGAGTTTGCGGCTCCTGCGGACCTCGCCGCCCTATAGACGCCTTGGCTTCGTGCTTCCACCTGCAGTGGCAAGATACTCTCTTGTCATCTATCTCTTCTCGCTATCTTCTCTTCTTCCTTTTATCATTTTTACTTCCCCATTCCCCATTCCCAACGCCGCTGAGCCATTCTCCCACGACGGTAGGCACAGGATTGTTAAACATAGACATTTAGGGCTTTGATCTTCAAACTGGATAAATGGCACCAGCCCCGGCGTTACTAAAGCTTGTCACTTCGTTCCAGAGGTGCTTGAGAATTTATGCTTCAATATTGACAGTAGTTGAATAGGTGCATAAGAAGAGGCAAAATTTGTGATGATTTTCTGAACACGAAATTGTTTTATGCCGGGGTCGACCAAGACTTCACTGACATATTTCCATCACGGAAATACGTCAGTGAAATGCAGATTGATTGACTGATTGATTGAAATAACTTGAATGAGGTCCTTCGGGACGCGCCCTAGCACGTAGTGGGTGACACTCCACGTCGGAACCTTGAGGCCATGCCTGTCGGCCGCTTCGCGGGCCTGCTGGCCGACCAGGAGCGGGCGGCAGATGGCCGCATCCCACCTGGTCATGTAGGAATCGGGGCATGATTTACCGCACCCCCAGAGCATATGTGCTAATGTGGACTTCTCCCCGCATGCGGGGCACACGTTATCCGGATAGTTCTCATGGTATATTGCATGTAGTGCACAAAGATTCTGGTAGGTCTGCGTCTGTAGCAATCTATACATAAGCGCCTGAGGCCGACTGAGTTTCGAGTGTGGAGGGAGGTATTCTCTCCACGCAAGGTAAAATTGCTTCGTGATTTCATTATATGTAGCAGGCGCGTCCCTGCCGTCCAAGACTTCGTCCTCGTCGAGCCCGCTGCCGGCGCGGTCGGTGAGCGCGCACGCGGCTACGTAGGCAGTCTCGTTGAGGTTCGTAGTCCCACGCGCTATATTTTCGACATGCGCGGGGAGCCAGATTATCGAACGGTGTTTCATCTTCTCGGGCCCAACACTTTAGAGTAGGCGCAGGGCTTGTTCGGAGATTACACCGCACTCGAATGCTCTAATTGCCGACCTCGAGTTGCTGGATATGATGTCATTGTTCGTATCAAAATTACCAATGCGATGACCACCTGCTCGGCTACTACCGGGTTGTTCGTTCGTATGGATGCACAGTTTGTGAGCTGCCTTTTGTCGTCCACGACGGACACAGAGAAGGTGCGCCCGCCACGCTAGGCCACCGCATCAACAAAACTGGCCTTGCTCTCTTCCCCATGAATTTTCTTGAGTATAGTGGTGGCTCTGGCTCTCCTTCTGCCCTCGTTGTGTTCGGGATAAACATGTCTCGGAATCGGAGGCACAGTGCTGAGCTTGCGTATCTCCCTGGGCAGCTGGCAGTTCCTAGCCCCCTCGATGGTAGGGGGTGGCTCAGCTCTTGTAAGGTCTGCCTGTCGGCTCTCGTTGTGGAAAGTCTCAGAAGTTTTGCTCTCTCCTGAGCCTCCGCCATCTCCTCAAGGGTATTGTGAACGCCTAGTTGGAGGAGGCAATTGGTGTTGGTAAAGATCGGTATACCCAGGATATTGTTTGTGATCTTTCTAAGCAGGGTGTTGAGCTTGTCCCTTTCTGACCTCTGTTAGTTGTGCATCGCCGTAACGTAAGCGAAGTGGTATAAGACGAAATCATTCACCAGGCGGATAAGATTGTCCTCCTTGAGACTGTGGTGGCGATTGACCACTCTTTGGGTGAGACGTAATTCATTATCTGTCTTGGGTGTGAGCTTACTTATCGTCTTTGCGTTGGGCCCGGTAGACACGACAGTCATGCTCAAGATCCTTATCTTGTCAACTCAGGGTATCGTGTCTTCTCGGCTCGTGCGTACATGAATATCGCTCTCGGCCAACGGCTTCCATCCATTGGGTTTGGGTCCCCTCCTCTTAGGGCGGTAGAGTAGCAGCTTCAACTTTTAGGCCGAGCATCTGAGCCCACTGGTCCGGAGATATTGCTCAGTTACGTCAATGGCTTTTTGTATGGCGCTTTCGACATGTCCGGCAGTCTCACCAGTGCACAGTATGGCAACATTATCGGCGTAAATCGTGTGGCTGATGCCTTTGACCTACGAGAGCGTCCTGGATAGTCCGATCATGACAAGATTGAATAGAGTGGGCGAACTTACCGATCCTTGCGATGTCCCCCTGTTCTTAGCTCGACCTCTTCGGGCACCATGTCCCCCACTCGGAGTGCCGCCTTCCTCTGGGATAGGAATGACCTGGCCTAGTCATAGACTCGCTCCCAGGCCGAGCTCCGAGGTTGAGCGTTGCACAAAGCAGTGGGTGATATTATCTAACGCCTTCTCAAGGTCGATTCTGTGGATGGCTTGTGTATCCCGCGTGTTGTTATCAATGATTTGGCGCTTGATGAACATCATGGCATCTTGCGTGGAAAGGCCCGATCTGAATCCAAGCATGGTATGTGGATCGAGTTCCTTGTCTTCTACGAACCTCGTTAACCTGTTGAGTATTGCATGCTCCGTCACCTTGCCCACGCACGACGTGAGCGCGATGGCGCGCAAGTTGTCGACGCTGGGCGGCTTGCCAGTCTTGGGGATGAGCACTGTGAGCGCCCATTTTCATTGGTATGGGACCTGGCTGCTTCTCCACGCCTCGTTAATGATCTCGGTGAGGTAGTCTATCGACTGATCGTCCATGTTCCGGAGGGTCTTGTTCGTGATGCCATCGAGACCGAGGGCGGACTTGCTGTTGAGCTCGTGCAACGCCCGCCGTATTTCTTCGGTACTAATGTACACGTCCAGCTCGGGGTGGGCTAACCCTTGGTAGTCAGTGAGCTGCTGCTGCGTGCTTGGTGGCGACTGGAAGATATTTTTTGCGTTCGGCAACCTCTTCCATGGACGTGGCTTGCTCGGCTGTATGTACAATCCGCTCAGGACTGTGTATCTGGTTCGACCTTGTGTTAGTGTCGTTGAGCAGAGGTTTAAGCAGATTCCAGGTCTTTTCGTTGCGGATTTGGCTTTCAATCGAGTTGCAAACCTCGTCCCACTGTTGCTTGGAGAGGACTTGGCAGTTCTCCTCAATGGTCCTGTTTAGTTCTCAAACCTTTTTGCACAGTCTGCGATTTAGACGCTGGCATTTCCAGCAAGCAAGGGGCGAATGCTTGGCTTCCAGCAGGTGGGCGAGGCGGCTGTCTTCTCCACTGGTAGATTGGTACTTATCTCGCTGGTAGCGTTTCCGATATCCGCCTTAATTTGGCTGATCCACTGCTCGAGGCTTGGTCTGGTGACCGGAGGTAGGCGCTCATTCCGAGGTTTCCGGAACATGTCCCAGTCCGTCCAGTAGGACTCCTTCTGTATATTCTGAGCCACCGGGAACTGCGTGATCAATATCTAGTAGCCGCTTCCCAGGTTTATGGCGGAGTTTATCCATTGTGCCTTGGTGCGATTCTTGATGAACGCCAGGTCGGGGGTCGAATCTCTGCACGCCTAAGTACCCAGTCTGGTCGGGAATGTCTTATATGTGATGAGTGTCAGGTCCATACCCTTAGCAGTATGCCACAGCTCTGTCCCATTGGCCGTGTTATACGTGTAGTCCCACGTCTGATGTGGAGCGTTGAAGTCTCCCGCTACAGTTAAGGGATTGGTACCAGCGAGATTGACCGCCTTCCTCAGCAGCGCTTTGAATCGCTGCCGCAAGTCGTTCGGGCCGCTGTATACATTGAGAACAAATCAATTGTTGGTTCCCTCTGCCCGGTATAACTTCAATCAAAACGCGCTCTGCCTTGCAGGTGGTCAAACCAAGGTCATGTAAGATGTACGTGAGCTTGTTGCTTACTAGGGTGCAAGTGCTCGTATCCCTCACCCGGCTCATGACCGATTGGTATTCGGATAACTTTGCCTCGGTGGTGAGGCTTTCCCGAACAAAAATTACATGCGGTTTCTCATTATTGCTGCAAATATGTTGTTGCAGTGGTGCCTTCTTTTTGAAAAATTCTCTGCAGTTACACTGCCAGATGCGAAAAGATTCGTGCTGGCCATCTTGTTTCTGTGTGGCCTTGCAGCTATTGTCAGTATCAAGAAAGACCCTGAGTACTGCGGGCGCTGCTCAGGTGTGTGGTGTCACAGTGGCGCGAGGGATTAGGGCCGGCGCCCCTACATTTTCAAGGAAGGATTCTATTTTGGGCACGCGTCTGTTCATGCCTTCGTCTTAAACCGACTGCCCCGTTCTGCATCTGGGAGACTTTCTCCCCTAGCTGTCTCACGCTTTCACTAAATGTGGAAAGCATTTCACGAATCTCTACACTTGCGCGACCCGAAACATTATCCTGCTCGTGCGTCACTGCCATCTTCTTTGGGGCCCTCGACTCGTCACCGTCTACTTCTGCTCTGGGAACCTGTATGGGTTGAGGTGCCACACCCGATGTGGCTGAGAGTTCACAGGGGGGAGCCCCTCGCCTTCTTGATCGCCGTAATCTCGGATCTTCGCCTAATAATTGTTTCCTTCATCAACGCGTCTTTGCACTCGAGTTACGCTTCTGCTCGCGCTCTCTGCTACATCCCACCACCACCTTTGCTGGCCTTTGCCTGATCATGTCGGCCCATGTGGGAGAGCCTGGCGTCCGGCGAGTCGGTCTCTACTGGCAATCCATGGATCTAGAGCGGGACCTGGATCCGCTCCGGGACTCGACGCCTCCCTTTCTTGGATATGGAGCGCCCCCTGGATCTGGAACGACGCTGGGAGCTGCTGCGTCCTCTGGATATCGACCGGCCTCGGAAGCCGGATGGAGCTTTGTGGCCTGGAACCCGGGAGCGGGGGCGCTCCCGGGCGGTGTCCGGGAAATCTTGGTCGGCCGCGTTGAAGGACGGTGACTTATTTCCGTCACGTTCGACGTTGCACATACGTTCCCCCCGCCTGCACCTCACGAGGTAGCGAGTCTGGAATGTGTTCTTGCACTCCTTGGCGGCAGTTAAGTGTCGACATAATTTGCACTTTGGGTCGCAACGGTGTTGCTCGTGCGGGTTAGCAGTGCCACAGCCCCTGCATATGGCTTCGTCCGGAGACGGACACACATCGGAGCGATGTTCGAGACGTCCGCAGGTGTAACATACGTCCCTCTGCTTGCGGTAGAGAGTGCACCTGACGAGTGTGCCACCCTAGACGACGTAATTCGGAACCTTGTAGCCGTAGAGTAAAACCACCAGCGCGGTGGTGTTCTTGATCCGTTTTGCCCGCATTGCGAGTGGGTTCCTTCGATTAGCAATATTTCTGTCGATAACTTCGGGTCCGTCGCCGATGGTGATGCCACGAATGGCCCCTTTACAGGTAGCATGCGGCGGGGCGACGTACGCGCTCACCTCGTGTTATTGTCCGCTGACCACAATAATCTCCACAGCGGAGTAGCGAACAGTGTTCTCGTTGTTGGGCGTGCTAACCGTCATGACGTTTTGCATTGGGTTTTGGCGCATGGTGTCCCATTCCCGTTCCGTGGCTTCGATGCCCGCACGAATCATACCGCCTCGGCGACAGCGGTGGGACCTGCTTTGGCAATGTTCTGCCCACCGCTGGGTCTAACAACGATATTCGTTTCGTCCTTGGGCAGCGGTGGCATTATGCTACCTTTGAGGACCTTGCTCTTGACGTCCTTGTAGCCTTCGCAGCCCGAGGAGGCTGTACACCCGCTGGGTTTAGTCGCGGGCGAGTTGGCTCCAAAACGCCCGGCGGCCGTCTTCGTTGTAGAGCGTCGCGCGGCGACGGTTATCCAAACGGAATCTTTTTCAAAATCTTCAGCGGCTATCAATGTCCCCTCCACTTCACACTAAAGCCCCTGAAACTTCATAAAGTAGCGACACTTTCCTCCTCCGCTCGCGTTCCTCCTCGTTCTCCACTCCTTCGCACTCTCTTTTCGAGCATGGCGCCACCTACCTTGTTCCTGCGTAGCAGACGACGCTTCGCAAAAAGAGTGCGCGCTTGCCAGGCGGCGCGATTTAAGCATTCGCACTAGCCGTCCAGCTCTTGGTATCCTTTCTTTAATTATATGTTGTTTAGGAGATGTTAGGACACGTTTGTAAAGGACATATGTGATGTTGAACGTTAATGTCCCGCTCTACATGAAGCCTTCTGCAACTTATACATTGTACACGTCGTCCTCGCGAAGCGAATTCGCCGCGCATACCACTGACGCACTGAGGCTGCCAGCACGCATTAGAGGTAGTCGTTCCGATGTATCGGTTGGGTAAATATAGTTAACGCCGCCACACGTGCCAGTATTACGTAGCACTGTACACTGCGATACAAAAGGGCGTATTTGAGGCATCTCTTTCCCACAAAACAATATCTCCAGCATCTGGCTCACTTGTTTTTGTTTTCTTTTTCACCAAATATCTGCGCTCGCTATTTCCTGTTGAACTGTTTAGCAACCTCACAAAAAGGGCGTGCTATGGGGCGTATTCCTGTCCCGAAACAATAAATACCGATCTCGCGTGTCTTTCCTTGCATTATCGCCGGGCGCGCCGTACTTCCAGGTCACGAATGGCGTGCGTGTTATTAAAAATCATCCTTCATAGGAAAGTGGCGAGCGCCGAGTTTTCAAGAAAGGAAGCGCTAACTAGCCAGAGAAAGGTTATTGCTGAGGGGCAAGAAGACTTCACAAAGAATGCGGACAGTTTTTAGAGTGGAAGAAACACATGGGTAATGGGTGTTGGCGGTATTATGAATAAAGAGTGCCGACTATTATTTATTTAGAAAATGACTGTCAGTGCAAGCAGCAGCTCGGAGCTTCATTGAAATAAGAATGCGGGAGAAGGCGTACATCATTTCCGGTCGATACATTTAGACATCGTTGGTTGATTCGTTAAGAGATCAGACGCACCAACCATAGGGCGCGAATGCTTCTCGTGGACGTACTTGACATACGAACTATACTCGCTGCTCAATGAACGAGCAAGCGAACCAATAAACTAGCCTGCCACCGTAAACGTTTCCTTCGCAAGAGCTCCACTCGCGGATAATATCATCTGGGGTTTTACGTCCCAATACCACGATATGATTATGAGAGACGCCGTAGTGGAGGGCTCAGGAAATTTTGACCATCTGATATTATTTAACGAGCATTGACATCGCACGGCACACTGGCCTCAAGCTATTCGTCTCCATCGAAATGTCACCGCCGCGGTCGGTCGCAACCTTCGGGTCAGCCGCCGAGCCCCACGCCCTCTGCTCCACCACGGCGGAGAGCCACTCGCGGATGTAAACGTCCACACGAAATGGCACGTAAACCTTCGCGCTACATAACACGTGTACGTGAGGTTCCTAAACGATGAACGCACCCTGCGACTCGGTTGGCCACGCACGCTTTGCCTGCCTACCTTTTATCGCAAGTCCACCGGCGGATCTGTCGACGTAAAAGAGCCAGAGAAAGCTATTTGCTCGAGGAAAAAACAAAACAAACCGAGCACGCAACAAAAACAAACAGAGAGTACCACTCCGAATGTGAGCTTTCACACTGCAGCTTTGTTTCTTCAAAGGAACGCCGCCGAATCTGTGAAGTTTCGTGGTCAAATTTTCGGTCGTCAGTCGGCGTGCTATGCTAGGCACAAACCAACACCGCAAGCTCAATCCAGTAGGCGCATCACGTCAAGCAGAAAATGTAACCACATATTCCTGAAAAAAAAAAACACTTAGTACAGACCCCGCAGAAGCAGCAATAAAACGTGTGAGGAATAGCCACGTACTGCACAATTAACTGAGATGTGTCTACGGCGTTATAGCACGAAGCGATTTGCGCGAACCTCGACAAGTACTTATAGTGAGAGGATAGCAACTTACCTCGCAAAGTCACGTCGAAAACGTCGGGCGAAAGTTATATCTTCCGATGCGGTGTAACCAAGCCTTCCGTCGCAACTCGTGGCGCTTCCCGGACGGTATCATGAACAGCTTTTTGCCGTCACTTGATTTGTTTCGGCATCCGAAAGCGCAGCAGAATCCCATGGCAACCAACCGTGACGTCGGTCTTATGTGCGAGGTAACTCAGAGCACAACGCACGCGGAATGGAAAGTGCGTATCCATAAAATACATGCGCTGAGAACCAGCGAGCCCGCGCTTCGAGAGCAAAGATGGCAGTCGCGAGCGACTGTAAACAAGCGAACGCTACGAGCGGTCCCACGTGATGGCAGTTGGCCAATGCCGACGCGGCGTCAGCCTCGAAGAGGACAGAGGAGAGAGAAAAGAGAGGAGGCGCGCTTTTATGCACGTATGTCGCGACTTTACGAAGTTTCAAGGACTTTACATCACACTCCATCCCAGTAATGTTGGGGCAATAATCCGCACGGGCTAACACGGGTGGGCGCGGCAGCCGGGCGCCTCGCCGATAGTGGCGCGGTTAGGCTTAACTCACAGCTCTGGCGTGGTCGGCACACAAAACAGCCACAGTTCATCAAAAAGACCACCCACCTTGAAAAAATTTAGTGCCTACAAACTCCTTGCCACTTGCGGAAATGATGCGGCCAAATGTACAGCAATAACGGCTTCTAAATATCGAACAAGCTGAAAAAAACTGGAGCTGTTTGGAGCACGTCAGACCTATGTAATCGATGGAGCTGCAAAAAATACTGTGAAATGCAGCTGGCAAAGAAAAACGCGAGGAAGAAGTTTCATTGATGCGAATCATCTATGTATAGAACCCGCGACTTCTCGGCCAACGATGATTGGTGTCAGGCGCTGTACACACTACGCTACCGACGCACATTCGCGGGGCTTCACAAACGCGCCTTATATCTCTCACACATGAGAGTTTTATAGCTGGGTACCCAAGCAGCTTGCGTACCCAAGACGTTGGGGCGGTGGTACTGCGCATGCGCGTAGCCCCAACCACAGGTGTCCCTGGGTCGCCGGGGCCATTCATACGCGTGGCCATAAACATCGTTGCCAACACTGACCTCCTAGTGGAGATAAGCTGTCCGTAGCAGGGCTCGTCCGCCTCGAATCCATTAAGTGGCCGTCGTGCACATTGTAGCTCGTCAGCTCCGAACTTATGCATTTATTTGCTTTCGATTAATGTCCTTAAGCTTCTTCAGCAAAGTGTTCGTGTTGATTCAGCACCATAATCGATGCTGTTGGCTTAGCGAGTGGCGATGGGCGATCCCGGAATGTCGGAGGACATCAATAGCGTGTTTATTAGTTGTTTTTTAACATACATAGCTGGCGACACTTGACATGGCGGCAGCTGTGGCACATGATACCCGATATCACGCTACGCCTTTGAGATACTGGAATACCGGATATACTACAACACACTATGAACCCGCGCAGTAGCCAAAAATGAAGGGTACACGGGAAAAGACGACGCTGATCATACCGCCACAAGTTTTCTACGTGTATGTAGCTGTCGGGCTACGGCGCCGGCTGCAGTCGCAACTTCGACACGTAGGACTGATAACTCGGGTTGATGACTTTGTCATATTAATTAAGAATGTTTGATTGGAAGCATATTCATTTCACGCCACCATCTATGCTTGATTTAATACATGAAATTGTAAAGAAACACAAAGCAATCCATACGTGACAAAAAGCTATGACGCTGCGAGCGCGTGTGGCCTTTGTGCGGCTTGTGTTTGGGAAAGCGCCACCATACGGTATATCTGCCTGGATACGCAACCCCGCGCGTACCAAAGCTCTTGGGGCCTCAAGCTCTGGCGTGCCCAGCGATAAGTTTTCTATTCTCTTTCGTACGGTGCTGTTGGTTGGCGGGGCGTTGTCGCCGTCTGGAAGGGGTGAAGTACTGCGTTATGAGACTAACGAGCGCCATTAGGAAGCGATTCGGTGACGACGTGGTTAGGGCACCTCTGTGACAGCGAAAGAATGCGTTCGCATCGAGGAGGTGCCCTAGACGCAGTTTCGTGCTTTGCTGTTCATTTCGTGTTAGCGAGTGACGGCTCATTGTCAGAGTAGGGCGGCTTCCACATGCACCAACAGCGTTTCTCCACCGCCGCTAACTACTTCGAGTGCGACAGCACCGTCAAATACAACTGCCGCAATGTCGCACCTCGGAGCGGCGAGACAACCGTCAGCGGGAAGCGGAACGCCCTCCCGTGTTGACGGCTTAGGCTACGAAACTCTGCCTCCCGCGTTCCTGAAGCGCAGTGTGGTAGTGGATGCATGAGCGCAGGCGTAGGTTACCCTTTTACTCGCAAGCCCACACCTTGCCACTTCTCGCCTGAATTGACGACGCTTTGAAGGAGTGCATAACGAGTACCTGAGCTTACTATGTGCTTGTTGATGCCGCCTTTGCGCGGGAACTTCAGCTGCCACAAGGGTTAAATAATGATCATGGGCGTTAGTCATTGGGATGGAGATGTGCCACAAGGCGTCAACCTGGGTGTATCCACGTCAAACGATAGTATAGCTGCCAAGCACCAATAGTCACTCTACAAGCTTTCATATTGGGTGCAAGGCCCACCACTGGAGACATGGGCGCTGCGATCGTTGTGACGTGCCGGGTTGAATCCCGTGATCTCCGTTGCTCCGGCGAAGGCAAGCGGACAGTTGAAGGCGTTGCTTTAAACCGCGATTTCTGGCATTGTCCCTTTTGAACAGCGTGATTGTGCTCTCACTTCATGCGTGCAGACATCGACAGACTAGAAAATCGGGGAAAAATGCAGTGGCAGTTTATACTGCGCCGTGCCACAGTGCGAGCCTAGCGTGAGCTTTCAGTTTCACCGTTACCCTGCTTTGCAACAACGAGATACCACTGCCACCTGAGAATCCTTTATTGTTATTTACAGCTGATGGGATTACTTACTTATAGAAGATGTCTTTAGAACGAGTCCATCTAATTTGACTTCTTGGTTATCTTGCGCTACAGGCGACAACGTGGCCAGCCTGAAACACTGATTCACCTTCTATAATTGTTGGGGTTTCAAGTCCCAAACGTACGATATGATTATGCGGGACGCCTTAGCGGAGGGCGCCTGAAATTTCGACCACCTTCATGAGGTTCTCTAAGGAGCACCTAAGTCTAAGTACACTGGCCTCTAGCATTGATTCGCCGTCTAACAGCAGCCGCGAAGTGTCATACTACTTATCGATAAAGTTGTAAATGCTGGACACCGTTATTTTCGCTGGGCCAAAAAATTGCCATACACAGCTATCTGAACCACTTGGAATCGGTTCATGCTTATGACGCGTGAAAGAAAACATGGGGACAAAGCAGAAATACATACAGGACAAGCGCTTGTCCTGTGTGTATCTGTGTTCGTTCCCGTGTTTTTCGCGCTTTATAAGCAAAAAATTGCCATCTAGATCATAGTAGGCCACTCCTTGCAGCATGCCAGTGCATTAAAATGGACAAAGTAATACGGCCGGCTGGCACGCGCTGCCTTTACTATCCCAATCGAGCCCTATCGGGACCGTATTTTTCGATCGCGATTGGCCCCTTTGTGCAAACTGAAGAATGGAGTAAACTGTCGAAAGTTTTCATTCCATTGTGGCTCGATGGCCTTAGAAATTGTACCTTCTGCCAACCGCAGAAAACTGCCACAATAAGGAGCAATAGATAAATAATAATATTGAGCCGCAGACAAACTTGCGCTCATGTAAAATGTTATCTAGCTACAACTCTGAATGAGGCGCACGCCTGCATATAGATCTTGTGCGTTGCCTCCAATAATTTGAGAAAGGTTGAGGCTGCATCCAGCTCTAAGCATGTTGAGCTGCTTTCCACAAAGCGTAGAAACCGTTCGCATCGTGCTTTATACGACTCAGTGTACTAAAGAGAAATGTAAATTTGTTCACGTCATTTCTTTCTCGTGTCAACCGCGACCCGTGTTTAGATGCGAACCTAAATGAATGATGTTGCACCGTGATCACGTCGCCTGCATTTGTCGCAGCTAGAATATGTTTGTTTTTCTCAAGCACACCCTAAAGCCCATTAAACGCTTAGTTTCAATTCGTCACAAAATATTTTTTTTACCTTTTGCAAAAGCAGCGCACTCAGTCCCCGTGGCTTTCATATCCGCGGTCGCAGAAGACGACGCCGGCAGTGAAGGTGGTGTCTAATTCATTTTGAGGAACGTATTAAATTTATTAGGGTTGCTTTTCATTAAATCTTGCAACGTAATTTTGAAAGTAGAAGTCTTTCGAGGAATTAATTTTGATCCGAAGATGTTTTTTGGCGAGGTTAAATTGCTGTATTTTAAGGGAGTCACCGTTTTTTTTAAACGCCTCAGTCTTAACAACACGACGCGACAGGTCAAGTATGTCACGCGATATCCAGGCAAGGTGGGGTTTTTATTTTCGTTTTTAGCAGGACGGAGCATTCAATACAAGGTGCCACAGTCTTTTCAAAAAAAGCCACCAATGAATTCACATCATTGCATTCGCTGAGTCGTTTGAAATCATCAAAAGAATTAGATAAAAGATCAAGAATAGACGCATCATCGGTGCGTGAAAAATCGGGGAATGCAGAATAGATAAAATGTTGGGGCGCACAGGAACAGAAACCGTACTATGTACCAGTTTAGATATCCGGCTCTATAATATTTTTGCTTGCAGTTCATTACCCTTGAGCACAATCAACCAGTATGTGAAACAAGTGTGCGAAGTGAGTCGGTGCCCCATCGAGGCGGATAAAGTTTATTGCGCGGGCCGCGTCGTTGCGGGGACTGTCGAAACAGTCCAGAAAGGTAATTTTAGGTCCCTCACGCCGATTTTGCACACTAGTGATATCAACAGTGCTTCACTAGAAGTTAAGTGTACCGCTTGCTACGTAACGGTAGATCGGACCAGCTGTTCATGCAAGTGAGGGTACAATATATAATCACTGATGGCTGTTGAGAACAAACATCTACATGCTCCAAGAACCAATACCTCAGCTTTTTCCGAAAGTACCATGTGACTGGCATTATAAGTTTGTTTAATTTTTCGAAAAACCCTGGGTGATTTTTTTTGTAAAAAGAAGGTTTGTCTAAAGTTTTCTGTAGGAGCGACAGCAACTGTGTCAAGCAACGTGGCTTATTCGCGAAAGTGGATGTAACTTCCATGAACAAATGCTAAGTACTTAGTTACCTAGAGATTTCCTAATTTCATTTGTATACTTTGGGACATATGTTTTAGTCTAGGCCATGCTATAACGGAGTTAGAATCATTTAGCAGAAAAATTTTCTTAACACCGATTTCTTGAAGTACAGAGGAGGAAAGAGAAATGCAAAAGGCAGTGAGGTTAAGCAAATATCGTCCAGCTGGCTACTCTAGCCTGGCGGAATGGAGAAAGGGAATAAAAAGATGAGAAAGTGAGGAGAGAAGGAAATGGGCAGTGAAAGCGTTCTATCGTGTCCGACTGCGTCGCTAGTCAAAGGGGTTCACACAGGCCCGTCATCGTCAAAGAACAGAAAATTAATTTTACTGCTGCATGGACCGCCGAGTGATGGGGACGGTGTTTGGGCAGCACCTGCGCGGAGAGTGGCCGATCGTCCAGTCGTCGCAACGCGTCAGAAAGTGTTTGTCTTCCTGAGGCTAATCGAGGACTGTAGCGCAATAAATGGTCGATGTTTTATTCGGTGCCGCAGAGCTCGCATCCCGCGTTGTCGCTCACTCCAGTTATTATATCGTCAATTACTTCGTGAATGAAACCGCGAATTGAAAGCTCACAGTGAATAGAAGATGCAGGTGTATCATGTCTGGAGTGAAGTTGCAGTCAAGCGTTCAGTTGATGGAGTCCGGTGCGTCTTATGCTTTGCGAGTTTCACTCTGCCATTGAGAGGATACGTGCAGCTGCCGAAGCTGTTTTGCAGTGACTGTCTTATAACGCGGATTTGGAATACTCTACGCTACTTGTCGGGATGTGTGAGCTGCTTTATATGCGTAATCATCGCCACTGAACCCGCGTGACAAGGCATCCGCTGAAAGTCAACCGTGGCATTTTGGATTCATGTGATGAAGCTTCACAATTTCTTGAGTCGGCTGTTCATGAAATCCGCGTCGTAGAAGAGACCGCAAACACTGTGACGTCGAATTTAGGTCGCAAAAGAGCCCATTCATTCGGTCTTTCAGAATCGATAAACACTAGGGCACTGCGCAGAGCCGCTAGTTCGGCCGCCGTAATAAATATCTGTGCTTTAACATCCTAACACCACAATATGATTCTGAGGGACGCCGTAATGGAGGGCTGCGGAAATTTCGGCCACCTGGGATTCTTTAACGTCCACCTAAAATCTAAGTACACGGGCCTCAAACATTTTCGCCTCCATCGAAAATGCAGCCGCCGCGGCAGGGATTCAATCACGCGAACTTCGGGTCAGCAGTCGAGCGCCATAACCACTAGACCACCGCGGCGGGGCAGTACGACCGTCGCAGGCGTAGGGATATGCAAGCTCTTGAGTCGCAGAGTTATTCCTCGTGTTGGTGTGACCACCACACCACCAGAACTACATACGCCGTAGCCAATCCATCGGCATAGATGTGCAGGCGGTTACGGTAGTTATCGTGCAAATATAACATACATTCAATTGTTTTCCTGCAGGGGCAGGTAGATCTGGCTTCTGCGGCAGCCCTGGAATTGTTAGGCATACCGGTAGACATTTGAAGCACCCCGGAGGAGACACACTTTTTCCGGCAGACAGGTACTTCGGAGTAAACGATGCACAATGTGATCATAGACGTGCGCTAAATGTCATGAGCAGCCTTTCAGTAGCGAGGCTTGTTAGGTGGTGGGAAGAGGCCTTAGCGTATTACCTGAGGTAGGTACGCATCGTATCAACGGTAATCTACATTATGATTGAGTAATCGCGAGCAATGACAATTATTTCAGCCTTTCACGCGCAGCGTTGTAAGCCAAGGCATATTCTAAACACTTGGGCTTGAAAGCACTGAATCGTACTCCGGTTAATTTTCCATATATTGGATATTCCAGACAGCCTGTGCCCCAGGGACCCAATAGACAACACCCTGCAAAGCAGTCACGTATACTGTAAGACACTCCCCTCTTTTTTGCCTTCAAGGAACCTCAACAAGTGACAGACTGCTGTCAGTTTCTTTATGACGTAGTTTACGTGTGAAGTTCAAGAGAGGACTGCCAAGATCCAGTGACTCCTGTTTTATGGTATAAGTTGACCGTTAATTTATATGCCGCAATGAGACACTGGCTTCTGGTAATGCCAGAGGCACACACTTTGCACAGGATATCTCGAGTCCTTGTTTACGAATGTAGCATGATGTCACTGTGGCTGCGTGCTGAAGCCGAGCGCGAAGCTGAAGCTGTGTCACTCATGACATCTAAATATAGATGTCGTCATATTGTGCTTGGCCGACTGTCGACTAATGCCATAAGCCGAACAACAGCGCGTAAAACAGGACACACAGAAAGGGAACGCACACAGTGCTCCCTTCCTGCTTTGTGCACTTCCTTTCTGCGTGTGTCCGCGCTGTGTGCATCCCTTCCTGTGTGTCCTGTGGCTTTTGGCACTGTTATTCGGATCATGTGAACCAACAAGCCCAGCTTTCCGCACTTTTGGAATCTTATGAGGCTTAGGTATAGCCGCGTCGGGCTTAGCACTCAGCATTGAGGGACGTCTCGGAGGCTTTGGTACACGGTTGTCGGGTCATATGCTGTGTGCACGCAGAAAGATTTCATCTATTAGCAGCTGTAAAGATCTTTCCACCAAGACCCACTCCTTCTAACGCGCTAAAGATCGCTTCACGGGTGACATTGTCGTAAGCCCCTTTGACGTCTAGAAACAGATATGCCTTACAGACTTTCTGGGGTTTGACACATGCCACAAAGCCCACAACGTTGTCTGCTACGAGAGGCCGCAGCTGAATCCGACTATTTTATGGATAGATATTGTAGCGTTTATGGCGTCCAGACGTGTTACAAGTATTCTTTTCGTTACTTTTCCCACACAACTAGCAAGGGTGATAGCACGGTATGAAGAAATGTCCAGAGACTGCTTGTCAGCTTTGAAAAGTGTAGTCACGTGGCTTGACTTCCATTCCTGTGGAGCAGCAGCACCAGTCGGCCAGGACTTATTGTAGAGGAGCAAGAGTGCCTTCCGAGCTTCGTTGGTTTCGTCTACAAACTTGCAAAGAGCGCGGTTCGTGATTGCGTTTGGTCCTGGCGCTGAAGAGCGTAGCCGAAAGCAAGCGCAGCTTCTAGCCCATCCATAGAAACAGGACACTCCATGCGAGAATCACGTGACTGCAGTGGGTGATCGAGCGTCCCCGTACCTGTTAAACTTGCCTCGCCGGCAGTCATTCTACAGAAAAATTCTGCGACGTCAATCTCTCTACATTCTACATGGAGTGCAAGGATTCAAGCAGATGGAGCTGACCAACGGCATCGCGAAGGCTATAGACAGTGTTTTATATAAGCGACAAAAGGCTTTCGGGAATGCGGGGACCCGAAAAAAATAAGTTATCGTTGCGAAGCCGGCTTGTTCATGTGATGCTGCATTTCCTTTTCTGTCTATCTAGATAATTTCAAATCATTGGACAATGCGCACCCACATCCTTTTTTTGTCACTCGAAGTTTCTCGAGTTTAATGCTGAAATTTGATGCTTGCGAAACTCTTCAAAAGCGAATGTGTGGTTCTCCGTAGGGCACTCTTTATGGCACATTTTATGTTATACGGCGAGCCGTCACAACACACTTCCACGAATACTTTGGTAAAAACAGCGAATGTGCTGCTGTCCTGCATTACCCATTTCACAGTGAAGCCTATATTTTGACGAGAGTATGCCCATCGTAAGCTTTATTATCGAAACTTTCTGCAGCTGAGTAAGCGAAGGGTAGCCGTTAAAGATTACATCTTCTACGTTGCGAGAATTGCACTGGGTTACGAGGATTACTCATCAGTGCATTTCGAAGGCAGTGGAATACGGCCGGGACAGGCAAAGGCGATCGTCAGCGGCGGAGCAGGCGAGTACTTGTCATGACGTGGCGCCCCCGCCATTACAGACACGCCAGTGTTCTTTGTCGGGGCTAATAGTAGTATGGCTTAATAAATAGCTCATAAATATATCATGCATTCGTCCACGTAAGATCAGCCTACACTGAACAGTCTCATTATCTATCCGGTTCCTTAGTTATTTCGCGTATATATATCTTAGACATGCAAACAGAGATGTAAGCATGCGCTGTGTCTGTGGCGTAAAAAGTGGAGAATTTTTCGCTGGCACGATCCACCGGAAGGTAGCCAGCTGTCCTTGCATGTTACTCGCTTATGTGTTTCAGGCAAAGCTGCCTGTATTTGTATGACAGCATAACGACATCTACAAGCTACACAAAGCAAGTGTGGGTGAGCATCAGCGCCATTTCTGTTCTCTAATAGCTGAGCCAGCTGTAGCTGGGAACGTTTGTTAATGCGCAAAAAAGGTTTCATGGGTGGTTATGCGCATGTGTCGCACTTATTTTTTTCTAAAATTTTAGGAACAGTTCCACAGTAACCTTTAATTTTTTTACCTTTTTGTTGTTGCATTTTCTGTATTCTTGCTTATTTATGTGACATTAATATCCCGAGGCTAAAATGAAATGACTGACACCCTCTTCTGAGGCGCGTTATTTTGTGCGCGAGCGTTTGCGCACAAATTAATTTAAGCTCCTTTATATTGCGCGAATACATCCATCATTACGTGTAATCGTAGTGTCCGGAAGCGTATCTGATACCGTTCATGGATGCGTGATGGTCCTGCCACTTTGTAAGCCTATCACTTCAACTGTTGCGTAGAATGGTACGTAATTGCTGGTGCTCTTGTGAACCTGAAAATATCACGCGCGCGGCAAGCTTTCATTTTCTCAGATTCATAGTCGGCTGTTCAACAGCAATGTCAAATCGAGCTTTTCTTCCAGTGAGTGGCAGCCATTAGAACATTACAGTGACCAGGCCCGTATCCAGGAGTTTTATTGGGGGGTGTGACACTTGCTGAAGGCCTTCACTATTCGTGAAAAACACCTATTTTCATTATTCATTTACTGTAAAACACCCCAATCCGTCAAAATTTCGGAGGGAGGCCCGGGTCCGTAGCCGCCCCCCCCCCGGCTACGGGCCGGACAGTGACGTTTCACAACCCGAACGCGGGCGGCGCTCCAGCGAATTGATGCTATCTCCTTGCGCATTGCCAATAGATTGCCCCTTTAGATTAACCGTGATGTCTTTGTCGCACAGAGTGTTTCGAGGCAATGAACGGAGCGTAGTACCACTTTGCACGGGCACGTTTACCACGTGCCCCCGATTGCCATATTGGTCGCCATTGCAGAGAAGCCGCACATTTTGCATAAACAGTATGCAGTTGTACATCAGCCGCTCCGCAGCCGAATCATCAGCCGCTCCGCAGCCGAATCATCAGCCGCTCCGCACCCACGTCATCACAACCACCACAGCGAGGTCACTTTTATTGTCTTAGCAATTATATGAGCACTCAAGGCGCATTTTTACCGCCGCTGTCATGTTCCGTGTAAAGTCGGAATTGATTACATGTCCCCGTGCGTTCTGTGTTCTATGTGCAAGTTTAAGTTCGCGAAAGCTGCCCCAACGGTCAGCTCACGCAGATATGTAACGTGCAGGCCGATTATGTCGTGCGAAGGAGAATGGAGGGGTGCCAGTAGAGAGGCTGCGTCGCTGGGGTTGCTAGTGGCAACGGGTGAGGTCGCGCGCACTATCTCAACAGAGACCACCAGCCGGCTCATACCTTTGTACGTGCTGTGCTCTAACCGCTTACTTCGCGTTGAAGCGGCAAACAGTACGAAAACTGCTTCGCTCGCTCGAGCGACCATGTTCCCTTACGCCAGCGTTTTGTAGAGTTACGCCTGATTGGATCCTAAAAGAGCTAGCCCCATTTCGTATAACATTCCGATTCATTACTATCGCATTCATTGCTTCACCCTTGTTGCAAAACTGTACACTCTTTTGTGAGCCAATACTGTTTTAACAGCGAATCAGGTTAAGCTGTCCGTAACTTGCGCTCCGTCGTAAAGAGCTATCATCATAATGCACCGGCACGCACTCTCTTCATTCTTTTTACAGTAAAGTTGTTTAATTTATCGGTAACTTATGCTCCGTCGTGCAAAATTCCTCAAGTGGGTATGCGCCTCAGGAATTGCGCAAGCCCCACTACCGCCCACAGCAGGTGCGAGTGTCAAACGAAAACGCACACGTGAACAAGAGAGATAGAGAGATAAAGCAATAGAAAGAAAGGGAAACAAACAAAAGAGAGGTAAAGTTGGAAGAAAGACAAATAAAGATAGAAAGAGCGAGATAGAGAAAGAAATACATTGAGGGTTCACAAAGAAATAGACAGAAACATATACGAAAAAGTGGGGCAATAAACAGAAAGACAGAGAAGGAAGAAAGAAAAAAATAAAGAGAAACAAGAAAGGCCACCCAGCAGCGCTGTTGTTTCAGGCTTGGCATCACAAGTGCGAAGCTGCCAAAGTTTTTTTTTTCTATGTCTAATTTATCAGTGCGGACACTAAACATATTGAAAACAATATTTTCGCAATGCCATACATAAGCTACTTATGGTAAGTAGGCATATCGTTGGCAAAACTATTTCTCTAACCGCGATAAATCATTCACGCAATCTATGACGACATCGGTCAGGATGTCACCCTGGAGTTCAGTCGCCTCCAAGTACGTTCATCTATTTGTCGGACAGGTCCTGACGCAGGCTGGGATTGTTTGTTCATCAAATACAAAATTTTGGATAGCTTTTGCTACAGGCTCCCAAAACTCATAATTTATTCGTCTGTCTGACAGTGCATTTCCGATACGTGCTGATAAAATACAACTGCCCGATGTGTGCATGACATGCACATGCAGTCCTACAGCATTAAATCAATGCACACAGCACACATAAAAAAGAGTGCTAGTCAAAACTTATTTCTTTTTTCGAAACAATACATAAATGTCGAGGAACACTTAAATCTGGTCAATGGCGGCTGCGGATGTTGAACGAAGAGTGCTGCTATACCCAACCTATGAAGAGGAAGATTTGAGATATATCTGCGTGCCTTAACTGTTGGCTATCGATTAAGATGTTTGTTATTATTACTGTGTCAAGAGACACGTGATGGCGGGCAACGCGGTCGTGCCGGCGTCTAGCCCGGCCGAAATTGGGAGCGCACTCGCGCCTTGCGGCACCATCTACATGACATTCACACAGGACGATGAGGAGAGGGAGCGATGATTTTCTATGTTATAAGTGCCCTGAACTTAAGCCGACATCAAGGCACAGCGTTTAAGGGCACCCGCCGAAATTTGATATTCCCGGGGAAAAGTTTCAGAAGCATCAGGTGATCAGTGTACGTAACTTCTATACTCGGTGTTTCAGATAGCATAAACTAAGCACCTGAAAAAAAAGTACTTGAATTGCCACCAAAGTTGTGTGCCGTCCTTCCAGTCAATGTCGGCAATATCCGCGTAATCTGGTTTGCTAGGCCCCAATGGTCACTAGTACAGAACTAACAACGTAAAAAAGGTGACCACCTCAATTTTAAAATAGTTACACGTAACCTGTCGTTAATCCGTCGCAACTGAAATACTGTTCATTTCAGTAAAACAGTATGGTGGACGGTAATGACCGAGATGATGTAGAACAGCTGAATTAGTGATGCTCCTATTCCAAAGTGGTAGCAATTTTCGCGCTTGTATTGCGCTCAAGCATATCCAAAGAACTCTCATGTCTACATTTTATGGGCATTTTTTCAACTCCAAGAACAAGCAAGATACAAAAAGTGGGAGGCTGTATTCAGTCGTGCAGTTCCTTCCTTTCACGTTACCTTACACTTCCGTTTAAGAGTAAGTCAAAAGCAGCGCCACAGCTGTGTCGCCTCTTCTTTAGAAACAAGTTTCTGGATGTGAGAAAAAAAATAGCTGCGCGGTGACAGAAGTTGCAGAAGCCAGCCTTTCACATTGCTTTCTTTAACATCTTCCACGCCTCAACTGCGGTTTAACAAATGGGGCTTTACCACGGTGACCACAAAGGGTGGCACCTAGTTGGCTCCTGCAAGAGCGGGACCTAGGTCTTATGCTCTTTGCTTTTTATAACACATCATTTCGTTTATTCCTGGACGAGAACTCTTGTAGGTGGAAGAAAACACGGCGCGCTACTAGATCATCATGACATGCGCTTGCAATAACCCGGATACGAACCGGTGAACATTCCTTTCACGTTTTTCAATGTCACTTGTATGACGTATACCCAACGCGCTTCCAGCGTTTCCAATGTGTAGCTGCAAATTCAAAACATTTCCTTGTTTTCAGTAACAACGGGCGCTGCGGGCCAAGTGAACAACGTGACTCCGACGCCAGTTCATGTCTACTCATCGCAGGTAACCTCTCGCGCAACTGCGTACGCTTTACTGCTGTGGCTACTACCGACGTTAACATCGCCGCATGCGTCTGCCGCGGTGGTACAGTCGTTAAGCTTATCGGCTGTTGATCGAGACTCGCGGTTTCAATCCCGGCAACGGCGTCGCATTTCAATGTAGGCAAAATACTAAACGCCCTCCTACTGTGCGGTGTCAGTGAACGTTAAGGAAAAGCAGATGGTCTAAATTTCAGGAGCCCTCCACTATGGCGGTTCTTATAATCATTCGTGCTTTTGGCACGTAAAACCCCATATTATTATTATTATTATTATTATTATTATTATTATTATTATTATTATTATTATTATTATTATTATTATTATTATCATTATTATTATTAACAGCTCTTCATGCATGAGGCAACGAGAAAGGAAGTCATGGTTTGTACACCCCTTCCACCCCCTCTTTTCATTTCTTTCATCGCGACACGAACTGACAGAACAAGTTCCCTTGAAAATCATTTCAATAAAAACAACACATTCAGTGAATATACTTCGTGAAGCCCTTATTATAAACTGGAACAAGCCTGGAAGCTTTTAACGCATTATACTATAACCAAGAGTGCTCCTGCCACGTTATCGGACGACGACGACGAAGTGTTTATCTTGCCGAACGCTGCTCATTTCGTTTGGCATTATATTTGTGAATTTTCGCAATTTCCGGGGATCATCGCTCTCCTGCGTGCAGCGATGGATCCAGACCCCACAGTACGCAGTCCGGACTTGGCGTCGCCTGCGACGTCAACCTCAAGGAAGCGCAACAGCCGAGATGACGACACCACCAGTGACAGCACTGAACTGTACACGGCGAGTAGTGAAGACAGCGACGACAATTTCATCCCTGCAGTGAAGCGCAAAGCTAAACGGCGAATGGTCGGTGCGTCTTCGCCAGCTAGCATCTCTACCGTGAAGGCTGCCTGCAGTCGTAAACGCCATACCATACTCTTTGTTCCTGTTGACTCTTCGGTCAACCTGAAGAACATAAACAGGCAAGTGATATCGGCGCGACTCGAAGCTATCGTACCAAATGAGATACAAGATATTAGACTCAACCCACGGAAGAACATCTTGGCCATAGACGTTGAGCACCCGGCTTCGCTACATACCTTGCGAAATGTTACGGAGCTTGGAGACATCAGACTCAGTGCTTACATCCCGCAGGATAGCGACACGACGACGGGCGTCATTTATGACGTCGACGTTTCTATACCTAATGCAGATCTTCCTGTGCTGATAAAGCCAGCTACTGAGGCCACGGACATATTGCAAGTATGCCGGCTTGGCAACTCCCGTTGCATCAAGGTGAACTTCAGAGGCGATTGCATCCCATCGCATGTGAAGGTTGGTCACTTTCCTCACGTTGTCCGACCCTACATTCCAAGGCCTCTGCAGTGCCACAAATGTCTGAAACTGGGCCATGTTAGTGGCGTGTGTAACAACAAGCCAGCATGCCCACGTTGCGCCGAACCACACAAAGCAGAGACCTGCAAAGCAACTCTCCTAAAATGCAGCAACTGCAGCGGAAACCATGACGCCACATCGAAAGACTGCCCAGTACTCAAGAAGGAGAGGAGCATTCTGAGGCAAATGGTGAAGGACGGATCCTCACGAAAGGAAGCAGTAACGGTTGTACAAAGACGGCGTTCCCGTCGACGACGGTGCTCGAAGAAAAGAAAAAGCAGTCATCTGCCAAATGTGTTTCACCTACGCCGCCACCGCCACCACCGCCGCCGCCACGACCACAGCGACCGCCCCCGCCCCCGCCGCCAGGTGTGATTCGTCCAGAGGTGCAGAAAGACACTGAGGCGCAAAAGAGAGCATCCGACACTGATTGGCCTGCTTTACCGCGGGCACACGTGCCTACGGAACCAAAGCATCTACAGTCGAAACGGCTACGTCAACAACAGACAGTCTATCCGCCCAAGAGGTCCAGGTTTTTTCTGTCCTGAGGTCGCTGATGAGTGTTATCCGCACTCTCCTGGCTAGTCTGCAGATACCTGCCGCTAAATGCGCACTGCAAGTCTTGGACACACTCGAACCAGTACTTGCCGGCTTGCAGTAACAAGATGGCACACCATACAACACATCCGCCTTTCCGTGAACAAGTCAAGGGCGCTTCCATAATTCAGTGGAACGCCAGAGGTCTGCAGTCAAGAATGCCTGAATTTAGACAGTTCGTTTTTGAGAACAAGTTCCCCATCATCGTCATTTGTGAACCACATCTTTCAAAAATAGCTCGACTGTCGGGCTATGAATCATTTGTTTCTTCGTCATGCATTGAGCGAAGTCAAGTTGCTGTGTACATCCGTAAAGAGCTCACGTATGTTCGCCAAAGAGTAGAGCCTATCGAAGGCAATCACTACGTGTGTCTACATGTCAAAAAGAAGAAGTTGTCGTTCACACTGATAGGCGCATATATACCTCCGTCGCGTCGCCTTGATCAACAGATCCTAAATGATATATTTGCAACGACTCCAGCACCTTGGATATTGATGGGCGACTCAACGCCCATCATCCACTGTGGGGAAGCGTCAGGACAAATCGAAGAGGCACGAGCCTTGTTGATCTTGCATCACAGCATGGACTTCGGGTGCTGAACGACGGCAGCCCGACTTATCTCCGAGGAGTAGCTTACAGTAGCTGCCTGGACTTGACATTAGTGTCGCATAGTATTGTCACGAAAGTTCAATGGTTCACAGATGTTGAAACCCACGGCAGTGACCATATTCCCACGTACGTGACAGTAAGAGGCCTGGGCGGTTCTCCTTCTCCTGGACACTCAAGACGTATTGACTGGGAAGCGTATCAGATATCAGTGGAGGACAAGTGCATGCACGAACCGCCGGAATCAATTGAAGAAGTGATTCGTAATGCGATGGAGACTTCCACGAAGATGTGCTTGAAAACATCGAGACGTACAGCACTCGACCAAGAGTTGGAGCAACTTCGAGCTATCCGCCGGCGTGCCGAAAGACGATATAGACGCACGAAATCCATCTATGACCTCAGAGAATCCAGACGCATTCAGAAGAAAATCCAGCGTCGTATGCACAAACTACAGGAACAACGATGGAAGAGCTTCTGTGACTCGCTGGATCCCCGCAAGCCTTTGTCCCCCGTATGGAGGACTCTTCAAGGCATTCACTCACATCCGCAACAGCGTCATCCCTTCGCTGCGCTGGCACTACATCAACGTCGCTCACAGCTTGAGGTCTCTGGTGAATTTTGTGCCAAGATCGCTGGGGACATCGCTATACCGACCGACCTGCTTACCACATGACGTTCCGGTTGCACGAGATCAGCAAATGGAGGTTCCATTCTCTATGGAAGAACTTCATGCAGCACTGAACACGTGCAGGCGCTCGTCGTCCCCAGGTCCAGATGGAGTGACCTATGCTGCCTTACGTCACCTGGGTCCGAAGGCACAACGCTGTCTCCTGGACATATTCAATCAATCTTGGCATGATGGCGAAGTCCCCGACGAGTGGAAGTGCAGCCGCCTGGTGCCTTTGTTGAAGCCCGGAAAGTCTCCGCTGGATTTGGCATCATACCGGCCCATCGCACTAGCAAGCTGCGTCGGCAAGGTCATGGAGAGGATGCTGCTGACACGCATGGAATGGTACCTCGAACATTATAACATCTATCCTGATGCTATGGCTGGCTTTCGACGGGGTCGATCTTCAATCGACAGCGTCATTGACTTAGGTGACCTTCCGTTCAGCAGCAGAAAGCTAAGAAGCGGCTGTCGGTAGCACTGTTCTTAGACGTGAAAGGTGCCTATGACAACGTGACCCACGAGGCCGTTCTCGAAGCTCTCGAAGCAGCAGAACTTGGAGGTCACGTTTTCGATGGGTAAGCAGCTACCTCACAAAGAGATCCATGTTAGTCCTAACAGAAGATGGGCCTACGAATAAGCATTTCACAAGTCGTGGGGTGCCACAAGGTGGCGTGCTGAGCCCGACTCTTTTAACCTAGGTGGGGCTCACCGAAACGCTGCCACAGACGGCTAATATATCTCTCTACGCTGACGATATCTGCATCTGGGCGTCCGGCGTGACACGGCCTCAAGTGCGCGCAAGAATACAGAAGGCGGCAACATTGACATCTGCATACCTTCGCCAGCAAGGTTTGACTATCGCTACAGAAAAATGTGCAGCAGTGGCGTTTACACGCAAACCGATGTCTTTCTACCCAGTGTGCATCGAAGGCCAATCAATTGCTTATAAGAGCAGCCATAGATTCCTAGGTGTCATTGTGGATCGCGACCTAACCTGGAGTCCCCATGTCGCACATCTGAAGAGAAAACTGATATGCATTGAGAACATATTTAAGTTCGTTGCCGGAAAATCATGGGGACCATCCGTGCATTCAATGCTGCAGCTTTATACAGCCCTCTTTCTCGGATTTCTACGGTACAGCCTTCCTGCCCTGTCCAACACGTGCAAGACTAACATCCGTGCACTACAGAGCGTGCAAGCCCAAGCACTTCGGACATGTCTTGGCCTTCCAAGATGCTCATCGACAGTTGCAACTATCGCTATCGCACAAGAACAGCCGGTCGCAACTCATATCATCGTTGAGACGCTGAGAGCGTACATACGGCATTTGTCACGGCTACCGTCACATCATTTAGCGTGTTTGCCAGCGCGGAGGCCCCATGCTTCATTCTGCGGTATTGTGACAAAACACTACGACATATTACCACCTGGCTTCAAACCTGCGATGCGTCCGGCATCTGCGTTGTGGACTCTGCATCAACCTGACGTGTGCTTATCGGTTCCTGGAATCGTTAAGAAGGCACGCATGTCACCGCTAGCCCTGAAGCAGTTGTCTTTGCGTCTGTTGGAAGAAACCTACATTGATCGCAAGCATGTTTACACCGATGGCTCCACTAATTCCAACAGCTCTACCGGAGCGGTGGCTTGTTCCATCTGATGACGTACTGTTACAGTTCAAGTTTTCTCACATCACGACGTCGACAGCCGCAGAGCTCGCAGCGCTTCAAGGTGCGGTCAAGTACATCCTGCAGCAGCCACCTAATCGATGGGCCATCTTTTGCGACTCCAGGTCAGCCTTACAAACACTACGGTTTGCTTTACGGCACGGATTACACGAACAATCCGTGTACGAGATAAGGCACGACTACCACCAAGCACTCGAGGAAGAACATGATATTATATTTCAATGGTTGCCGAGTCATTGCGGAATTGTCGGCAATGATCGCGCGGATGAAGCTGCACGATCGGCTCATGACCAAGATCTGCGGACACCCATACCACTCTTGAGAACAGACGCCGCGTGGCGACTACAATCACTTGCACGCCGTATCACTCTTCTGCAATGGAATACGCCGGGTTTTTCCAACGCGCGCCTGTATTCGATTGACCCAAATTTGCAACTTCGTTTGCCATCAGGGCTCTCAAGACGCGATGCAACTTTACTGTGCCGCATGTGGTTGGGCGTGGCATTTACGAATGCGTATTCGTGTCTCATTGGAATGGCCAGCAGTGCGGCATGCAACATTTGCGCCTGCGAGGAGACGCTTGAACACATTCTATGCCACTGCCCATCATACCAAGCTCAACGACGTAGTATGGAAGTCAAGCTCCGTCACCTGGACTCAAGACCGCTGACAGAAAAGAAGATCTTGGGACCTTGGCCTACGGTCTCGCATACGCGCAAGGCCACGAAAGCCCTCTTGTGCTTCTTGAGGACCACCGGACTTCACGAGCGCCTGTGAACTAACAGCGCGAGTTCGTGTTGTGTAGTTCATCCATCCCTTTCTTACTCTTCTTCTTTCTTCTTTACCCTTTCTTTTCTATTATTTCCCGTTCCCCCACCCCAAGTGCAGGGTAGCCAACCGAGCCAAAGCTTGGTTAACCTCCCTGCCTTTCCTCTTCGTATCTCTCTCTCTCTCTCTCTATAACCAAGCTGTATGGCTCTTCGTTTCGTTGCTCTGAAACTAGACACTAGACGTAAGAGCAAAGATAAGGGTATTTTGAACAATTTAACCAAGCCTGCAAATACGTGGCTGCACAGTCCTAAGGATGGGTTTCGGTGTTTAGTTGAGTAAATTTTATTTGTCCTACGGTTATTGCTACTGGTGCCCGGGACCACGCTCCCAGGGGTCCATCGCTCGAGGAACATTTTCCGAGGTCCTCAGTAATGTCAATGACCGGCTGGAGTGTCCACTCCTGGTCTTGGAGGACCTCGCTGAGGAGGGTGGCTTGCAATCGCTCAGCGAGGCGCCCCGCTCCAGGGGGTCCTGTTGTTGTCCTGCTTTTCCCTCTTGGTCTTTCTTCGCACTCCCAAAGCAAATATGCTTTAGGAGTGTCTTGGTGTCTTGTTTGTTACCTAACATGTGACGCCTCTACTACGGTGGAAGTAGCAGCAGCACATCCTCAAACCATCAGTCACTCGACATACAAGAATGATGACGTAAGAAGAGTGTTCTAACAAATTCTGTGCGTTTTGAAGCCTCTCTTAAAGAGATAAAGAAGCGAAAGCTACCTTTCCTAAATATTGTGGGTGTATGTACAAGTGCTAGGGAAAAGACAGAAAAAGGGATGCTGTATTCGTTTGTACACGAAAGGAACCCGCTCAGGAACCATGTTCTGGTCCTTAACGATGTGTCTGTTCTTTCGTTCGCATGACGCCATGCGTGACCGGGCAGGGTCATATCCTGTTATACCAGCGCAATGAAAACTTCTAAATCAAATAAAAGTGTTTGAGGTCGTATTCTATTTTTCGCGTTGCTTACACACACATAAGTCAACAACGGCGCCCATGTTGGCTCCAGCAGCTGGGGAACTAGTGTTAATGTTTTTTCTAATCGCGCTGGCATGGTAAGAGAATTGAATGCATGTTTTGGCCTAAGCGTTTTTCGTCGCTATTTTTATTTTTTGTGACCTAGCGTCATGAGCGATGGCGTGCTAATGCATACCCTCGAACCCAGCACAATTACAACATCCCAAGTCATAAATCTATAACACTATTTCAAGTTTTCTTTTTCTCTTTTTGATGCAGCATAATGTCATGTCACATAGGTTAACAGATGCGCCCATTTTGCTAGTGGCAGCTCAGCCATAGAGTGTGCGCAATTTCGAAGCCATGGTAAGAACAGTTATTTATTTGCGGTCGTCTCTTCCCGATTCAATCCACGCAAACCTAGCAAAGAAACGTTATTCTCCTTGACAGAACCGTGAGAAGATCGTTTCAAATGCTTTCCCAAATTTTTCTTTTAATAACTTGTAATAACATTTTAATTATTTTCTAATAACTTTTTATTATCTTCAAAATATTTTTTAATCATTAATACTTTTTTACATTGTCGAAAGCCTAGATTTCAGCCTATGCGCGAGCATCGCTGATGTTGAACATTCAGCAATCTTGATGAGTCCACGTTAAGCGCTTGCTGGTGAAGCATGACCATTATATATAGTCCTCCATTTTAATTTCCCTGACTCCTGAAATACATATTTATAGGCTCCTTTTCTTACCACGCATACCTAACTGTGATAGATGAGAAAGGGTTACGGGACTTGGTTAGTCAAGGCCTGACAGAAAGCACTCAGGCATGGATTCATCATGCCATATTCGCTGAATATTAAATAAAATATCTGATCGCTTAACGAAAATCGCTACATATCGCACCGTTTCTGCGCTGAATATGTTTGCTCTCGGCTTCGTGTTATGTTGAGCAGAACGCACTTATATTTACTTCGTAGAGGCACGTTTATGCCTCCATGATTCTGCAAGGCATTCTAACTTGATTATTATGTTTTTTTTATCTTGCAGATAATGTCTTTCTGCGATATGAAGCAGCTATGCATTGTAGCGTTCACATCACTGGTAGCAACGCTACTGATGGTGCTTTTCTGGCTTCGAAGCAAAACACGCATCAGCAACACACCACCTGGCCCATGGTCCTGGTTCTCTCTGGGGCGGTTCAATCTTTCCACATGTCGCATTCCTTTGGACAAAGCGACGGAATGGTTTGAAAAATACGGCCCCATAGTGAGGTATGTATGCTAGGTTGTTATGTAAAATGTTCTGTAAAACAAAATTTTGAGATTTCCAAAGCTCAGTGAATATTACACATGTGTTTCTTGCACAATGGACCTTATATTTAACACTGCGTTTGGCCTTTCGCTTCAGAGATCCTTTAGTTACCGCGATCTATTCTTGTGCCCGAGCATGTATAGGCGCAGTTCCTATGGCAAATGACCACGATATTGTGGTCACATGTTACTTTTATGAGGTGTGCCCAACATTTAAGACATGGTACAAAAGAACAAAGCTAGTTTGAAAGGCGAATAGATTGCTGAAACTCCAATGTACTTGCATTTTAACATAAAGTGCAACTGCTTTGAAAGCCTTCGTTACTCGGTACAAGGCGATATCATTCTTCGTCACCTAAAATTGTTGTGCACTGTAAAGCCGCCATCACTTCTATTTACACGTGAAGCACAGTAGGAAGTACCAGTGCGATAAAATGAATGTGAAGATACAGATTCAATAAAAAAGTGTGTATTTGCCCGTCCCCTCTGCTTTTTAACCAAATGAAGTGACCGTCACTGGTAACTCAACTTCGTTCTCACTTCGGCAAGAATTAACACTACTGATAATCATGGGACTAACCTGATATAACCGCCACTTTATATAACCTGGTATAACCACTTTATTTGTATATAGAAGAATATAAACAGCAGAAAACTCTCTCCTGTATTAGCAAAGTTAGGTGGATGATATAAGTATTCTGCTTTCGTGTTCCACTTCTACGTGTTCAACATCCATTTTTTTAAATTTCTTTAGGGTTCATTGAAAATTTCAGTCATTTATTTCTGTTTGCGCTTCGTAGAAGTACAAATACAGCTTCTTCAGGAGTGTGCTATGATTCTCTCGTAAATGGCCGTTTTGTTTTCTCCAACGATGCGTGTGCATCGGCAGCAATAAACAAAAGTTCTGGGTGTGTGTGAAATTTAATTTGAATAGCCTTATGGACGGAATTCGGTTTGCATGTTGACTAAATGCCATAGATGCTACGGTTTCATTTCTATGAATGTATTGTGACAAAGCTAGAAGACAGACACTATTATAGAGTGACGTTATTACCCTTGTAGAGAGCCAAAATGCTCAACTTAAGGCCAACTCAACGGCGTCTGTCAGATCATGAACAAAATGAAAAAAAAAATCACCACAAGTGCTGTTCACCGCTCATTCAAAGCATACTGTGTAGCATACATGTTAGGGGGGGCGCAGAATTATTCCTGGAAGACTTGTTGTTTTTGGTGCAGATAAAGGGATGCATCGAGGTAAAACAATCTACGGCCTCTGTAATGCCATCAGCGGTAAGCACGAAGCTATGGGTATGAATCATATGAATCTTAAGCAATACAACCATCTGCTTGAAGCAAGGCTAGCGATGGTAATAACTTCCATCTACATAGCGTGTTTCAACAACCTCCTGCTATTTAGGGCCTATTTATATCGCACCTAAAATATTCGCATGTGTGAAGCCTGAAGCAGGGCAGTGTGGATGTGGTGATGCTGAGCGACTACGAGCTGATCAAAGAGCTGTTCTCAATGCCACAACTCCAGTACCGCCCGACAACATGGGGCCAGAGCTCCCGAGAGAAAGGTAAGATGCGTATGTTTATAAGGTTCCTAAGCACCTGCCTCTCCCACCCCTCCGTAAAGCACTATTAGGTAAGGAGGAACACTGGGAGGCTGTCTTGCGCAGCTCCAAACCCGACATCCAGGAGGCCATCCTGGGTTGGGCAGAGAGGGTTGCGGAGGACTACCATGTGTAGCAAGCTCCTTCTCTCTCTGACCCCTTGTCCCTTACCTAAGGGAAAATAAAGTTTTCTTCTACCTATAGAAAATTGCATTTAAACCAAGCAAGCAGTGGAGTATAATAAACAAGGCCACCACCTGAATTCTTAACAAATAAAGCAAAAGCGAAAAAGAACAAAATTTAGATGTCTGATCGTCATAAATGAACTGTATGGAGATATTTCTATTTCACTGAAAAAAGTCGCATTTCATGAAGACAAGTCGCAAAGAAGCACGGACGTTACAAAAGGCGGAATGCATCTAGTGACGCTCAGGCCCTTGAAAGGAAATCCCACCTCTCACCCAAGACGTTCTCTATAGGGCTGTAACAAGGAGTCTTTAAATAGACCGCAATAACAGAAACCAATAAAGACCATTCGAGCGGCATTTCAATGATTTCAGCATTTTCGGCTAGTTTGAGATAGACGAAGAGGCACTACCTTGTAACCGACCGCATAAACATATTGGCGAACACAGAACGCTCTAGCTAACTTATTAGAAAATCTTTCAACGAACAAAAGTTAGCCTTGTTTTCCACGAGGTGCATGTGCCACGATAATAAGACGAAGAAAGTGGTCAAATGCAGCAGGATAGTTCATCTTTAATTTGGAATTTATATTATGTATATTATCGTACTCGTAACATTCATATAATTTTACATTACCACCTATTTCATGGTCATCCCCCACAGCCTATGCAGCCTCCAGTTTTTTTAGGCGAAGAAAAAAAAGAGGCATCGCAATTTTTAGAGCTGGATCACGTATTTTAGAAAGTTTGCCCAAAAGTGAATGGGTGGCTCAGGTACATGGTTACGATGTACAGCCGTCAGCACCGTTAACTCGAACGCTCCGACCCGTGCCCTCGGCTTGCTTGGACTGAGGTCAGCGCCGCCAAGCGTTGAAAATGATATGCTTGCTGCAGTTAACGATAGATGGAGCGCGCGTCGGTTTCACTAGTAAATTTCTGTTTCCAGTCTGCCTGACCAGCGGGTCGAATGCACTCACTTGGCATCCCGTTTTCGCCACGTTTCGCTCGTGGCTACGTTATCGCGCGCGCCCATGGCGTTCGTTGTCTTATACTTATCTCGACAATGAACCGTTGCGCGCGGCAGCTTACGCACATTTTGAGTTTGCATTCGTAGCTGCTGCTCAAAGGAAATGACATGTATAAAAAGCAGAGCAAACGCACGTTCATGGCGTTTGTAAAAGCTGCGCAATTGCATTTTATACATGTGATTTTTATACATGTGATTTCCTGACCTCAGTCCAAGCAAGCCGAGGGCACGGGTCGGGGCGTTCGAGTTAAAAGTGCTGACGGCTGTACGTGAGCATATACGTTGAATTATTCAAAGTACGCATTGTACGAGTGCATAGTACAAATGCGGTGCCCTTGCGGCACAGTGCAAATGGTTGTTCAGCCACCTTCAATGTCAGATTAGCGTTCTTTGTATTTGCAGCTCCTTACACTCGGTCAATATGTGGTTATATGTGCTGTAAAATGTAAGTCCCATAATATAAGCAGTATACGTTACAAGATCACGTCTCATCCGCAGGAATAGAACGCGTTTAAAAATGCCCCGCGTGCGAGCAATTGCGCAGGGACGCTTGGCGCGTCGCTACAGTGCTCACGGTTGTCCGTCAGTCTCATCTTGTTCAACGTTGATCTTGTTCACACACCATCGAGATGCGAAGCCTGTACCGCCACTAGCAGTGCTGTTGATCACCACGACATTCCTGCCGGTTTAGCGACCATGACTTATTTTTGCAGCTTTTCAAAGAGGTGACAACTGTACTTGCGAATATTACGCTTGATTGCTTTGCTTCAGCATCAATATGGGTTTAGTTAAAAGTCATATTTTGTACAATTAAATGCAATGCATCATTCTTCGGACCACACTGCGATTTTGCGTTTCAATCAGAGCAACTCTCGGGCCGGGTTTCCATCATTGATCGCTATGGTCCCAAACTTATTCACAGGTTGCTGTGGTTGGTCACAGCGACTTAGTGTATTAGTACTAAAGTGCATTTGAGAGATTTAATGTCCGGGACCCCACGCGGCCTGCGTGCCGAAGCGCTTGCACTACTTTGTATTGTCGTTTGATGTGACTGGCGAGCAAAGGAAGCTGGAAGGGTACAATGAACGCAAGAAGGTGGGGACCAAACAGCTAGGGCGCCTAGCACTAAGACTGTTTAATAACACATCTGTTTAGAACGTTTTCTTGAAATATCTTGAAAAATAAAGTTCGCTTATGTCATTTCCGTGTTCTTTCTATCGATAGCAACGGAGACGGTAAGGAATATAATTCGTTTGGAATAACAGTTACAAAAAGCGTTAGGTCCCCGTGCACCTAAGCGCTTCCTCGGTATAGCGTTGATTCTCTCTCATGCGGATATGAATGTGTGTTTCCTGCTTCGCAGGTTTAACGGCACTAAATGGAGAAGCGTGGAAGCAAAACCGGGAGTTTTCGATGAGAGCACTGGCTAAACTAGGATATGGAACTGAAGTCATGCGTCAGTACATTCAGGTAAGGGCATCGAATTGATCTATAGGTTTAACGTGACCTACGGGTAATCATTGCTCTTCTTTTTATAGACAATGCGTGAAAGCTGTGGCCACGGCGCAATATCAGTGGCTCTATATAAAGCATATTACACGGTCGTTATACCTCTGTTCAGTCTCATTACTTCGCTGTAAACGGGAAACAATTATCGCCGTTAAAGTAAAAATAAGTCTACGTCCCGAACTGTCCAGCTTCATCCATCGGATGTTGTCTATAACAGGAATGTATCATTGAGGGGTCGCTAATAAGAGTAAAATGTACAACAGTGGCGTTGTTGTTATTACTGCGCAAGTTTACAAAATGCATACCGCTATGAAGCAATCAATGAAACAAACCATATTTCAATTCAGCACAAAAGTATGTGTCCGTCATAAAACAGACGTGTCCTCAAATGCGAGGTATACAAAGAGAAACATTTCAGCTGTCCCGATGTAAGATATTTATCAAGTGCAACAATCTTCTATGGAGACCTTACCAACTTGAAAACTACGCGAGCTCCTATTCCGTCGCTCACTCGGCGCTAAAGGATAGATCGACAACATTAATTTTTAAAGCTACAAAACTGCACGTCTCGTAATTTTTAATTCTCCGCTGAGTTTATTAAGAATATATGGAACAAATCTAACGCAATTGTTCAGAAATATTTTTAAACATTACCTTAACGACATGGAGCAAGAAATACATGATCATTTTTAAATGGGCCTTGCAACGCTTCTTTAGCATGGTCAGAAAACGCTGCCGATCGGTGGTCGAGCCTCCTGAGAACATGAGAGCCAAACATTATAGCGCAGCACGCGGCTTTGAATTTACAATTGATTCTCTAAGTCAGCTAGAAATCGTTCCCTGTTATCTCTTATCATCCCTGCGTAGCTTTCAGCGCGCTCGCTAGTACGAAAGAAGGGAGAAAGCGCTTTAAGCCTAACATTTGCGATGTCACGTCTGGTGTTCCCCAGGGCAGCGTACTGGGTCCATTACTCTTTTTAATATACATTATCGACTTGCCTGCTAAGCTTTCATCCAAAGTTAGGTTGTTCGCGGATGATTGCGTCATCTACCGCAAAATTCAATCCATTGACGATCATCAAACTCTACAAAATGACCTTAATCTAACCTTAACGCCTCTTAACGCCTCTAAATGCAAGTTAATCTCGTTCACTAGAAAGCGTACTAAGTCATCGTTTCTCTATACTATTGATAATAACATTGTTTCAGCCACACTATCGTACAAATATCTCGGCGTTCACCTTTCATCAGACTTATCTTGGACTACGCACATATAGCAGCTCTTTCTTCAAAAGCCTCCCAGTCTCTCGGCTACCTGCGCAGAAATTTGCGCAAGGCTCCTTCTCACGTACGCGCATTATCATATCTAACTTACGTTCGCCCACAATAGACACTTTTAGTTGGGCGTACGTATCGAGCCCACGTACGCAGCACTGCCACGGGAGAGAACTGCGCATGTGCAGTACGTAACGCATCGATTCCAGAGATGCGCGCGTACGCCCGATAAAAAACGCGGCGTGCGTAAACGTGACCAGGCGAAGCGTACGCGGCGTGACGCTCTCGCGATATCTCGATTGATATAGTAACCAGATAGCAAAACGGCAGCGATGGCGTCGAACGCAGAGAGCAACAAAGCCGGCCCAAATCGAGTTTATTTTACTTTGAGCGACGATATTGCGCTGCTAGCGGAAATACAAACTAGCGATCCGTTTAGGCACCCGGAGCAGTGGGAAGAGATAGCTTGGCGCCTCAGGGAAGCCCTGAAAAAACCTTTTACAGCGCGCTGTGTGCGCGAGCGCCTGAACCTGTTGCTGGCACGGTACTCGGAGAATGATCAGCGAAACAAAAAAAAGTAAGTCTGGATGGCTTGGATGCTAGTGGCCATTATGACGGCCGCTACTACGCGAGGGCGCTAAAAAGCACCCAAAAGCTGTTTTATTTCTAATAACATACGTCCAGTTGAACCAAACGCATCTCTGTACGGCAATACGGGGAACTAAAAGTGTCGTTGAGCGCTTCGCATGCAGCGTACGCAACGTATCGTGCCGCGTACGTGGGCTCGTTACGTACGCCCAACTAAAAGTGTCTAATTAGAGTATGCTTCATCCACATGGTCACCACATCAAGATTACCTTATCCGTACGTTGGAAGCCGTCCAGAATAGGGCCGCGAGATTCATCGCCGGTAACTACAACTATCATTCAACCATCACCCTAATAAAACAAGACCTTGCATTCATGTCACTGGATCAACGACGCGTCATCGCCCTTTTATGTTTATTTCATAGGTACATCTACAGTAACAAATTCCACAGTTTGCCGCTTCATCTTCCTCTGCGCACATCTCGACGCATTCACAACGCACGTAGTTTCATGCGAATTTATGGTCACACACAGGCATTTAACTCATCACCATTACCTCGAGCCATAGCACATTGGAACGGTCTTCCAGATCACATTGTATCCATCTCTAATGGTGAAACTTTTCGTGATCACCTGATTTCGTTGCGTTTTTCTATTGTATAACTTTGTTGCGCCTTGCTGTTTATCATATGTATATTTTTTGTTCTTTGTTTTTTACTTTTTGTCTGTATTTTTTTCTTGCAATGTATCTACTAATGCCCCCCTTATACAATGCCCTTTAATGGGCCTGTGAGGCATTTTGAATAAATAAATAAATAAACAAAAAAGCGTGTGACAAATGCCTATAACTCTGCTCGTACGTCGTGGATTATAAAAACTTTTGCGGCAGTTGATTCGTGATACAATAAGCTCTTTTAATGAAGCAATTAGACGATTACTTGGAAAAGTGTTGCAGGGTCCTTTAACGTTTCCTCATGCCAAGGCCAACTGTGTTCAATTCCGTTGGTTATTATATTCATCGTGTCACTATCAATACTTAATGCACTTGACAAAATGTTCAAAAATTGTTTTTTGCATGAAGATTTCTCGTTTCAACAGGACAATCTAGTCAGCGATGTTAACCCCTAAAAAAGAAATCGATGCGTAAGGAAGTCGTTTTTATGTATTTACGACACATCGTGGCGTTCAGAGTGAGTGAATATAATTACACTTCTGTAACAATACAGCTTGATTAGTCGACAGTATTGTCAAGATTAGCAAGCGTTTACTACCATTTATCCAAGAGTGGTGGTAATGGTTGTCATTTAGCTAACATTATCCAACATATTCTGTAATTAAACAAGATAATCCAAGACGTGGCGACATTATAGTTAATTTGGCAACACTTAACGTGCACTCGCCCATATATCCATCACTAAGCGAAGACTAGCCCGACTTTTAGAAATACTGCCCGTTGCTCGTATTATGAGAACAGAAGCGGCAGGCCGGGACACTATCGCATGCGTTTTGTAAATCGCAAGGAAGAGGTTCATGCCGACGCCGAGATATAATATCGTTTATAAAAATATTTCTGATATTTTTGTGACATATGCTACATAGATAAGGCTTTCGGTGACTATCGCGGGTTGTTTCAATAAGAAGACCACAGAGACACTATTAACCCACATTCCCCCCCCCCCCCCCTCCACGTAAAACGCAGGAAGAAGCTTGCTACTTGTCTGACTTCCTGGAGCGCCAACATGGATGCCCCGTATCCTCGTTCCCAGTCGCGCACAAGAGCCACATAAACACCATGTGCCGCTTCTTGCTGGGTTACCGCTTCGACCTCGACGATCCGCAATTTGTCCCGATACACGAAGCCCTGTTGGGTTTCCGGCTACAGTCAGCTGCTGCACCAGTCGAACATCGCGCTGCTTGGCTCCGCCGCACGATCATCGACCGCCTATGGCCGAGTTCTGTAAGCGCAAGCCGTCACCGCCTGCTGACTTCACTGAACACCGTTGTAAGGTGGGACTTCGTTTCTTTCTGCCAAGCCTCATCTTCACTGTTTCCTCTTTACGTTCTACAGCGTATTGAAACATGACACAAAGGCCGATACACGCTTCACCTACGTAATGAGGGATAACCAAGAGGGTTGTTTTTGCCCCGGGGGGAAAGCATAAGTGTAAACCACTTGGCTGGACGCCGGAATTGAAGTCAGGGGAGTGGCATATGTCACGGGAGCTTACTAAAGGAAATCCTATTTGCTGCTCGCCGCTATTTCGAGCATCGCTGCGTGAAAACGAAGAGAGAAAAAATTAGATTTCAGGAAATATGTTGACATTGAACTCCTTTACTTTCATTAAAGCAGGCCCTTATACCGGACTCGACTGGTGATGATGATACTAATGAAGGCCGCGAGATCTGATTCTAAGGCTAAATCTTTATGTATCTCGTTGCGCGGCCCCATGAGCGAAACACGGCAGGCTAACGAAATGGCGTCTAAACCCACGTGACCCGCGTCACTAATGGCGGCATGCTGTCACGTCGCCGTCTATCATCGTCACAACGTCACGTTGTGATGTCATTATTACATCGCATTTCTTCGAAATTTGTGACGCCATAATCACTTCTTCACCAGCCGTCATACGAAGACATCATCATGTGATGTGATCAGTTTACCAGTTGAAAACAGTTGAGAACGTGCAACACCAAGTGAGTTGCGGAAATGTTTAGAGTGTGGGACAAGGCAGTCGACTGAGAAAGACCAGGTAATTTAATGTGTGTCTCACACTGCGGATCATTGTGTATCGCAAAAAATATGGTCCCCGATTGTATTACGTAATGCGTTACCAAGTGTGAAGCGAAGTTTCGCCTTCAAGTGTTACAGGCAGTGTCACATGATGCAGACCTTTTTGTCAAGAACAGATGACGGTTTACCTCGCTTTCATGAGTAAAGCAGAAAAAAGAGACATCATAACCAATGAATGAAAGTTTGTCGAGAAGAGTCTTTTGTTTTATCGATCAACTAGAATGAGGGTAATAATGCTGTAGCGTTGCCTTATCTATGTCCGTTTCAATTCATACAAAATCCTCCTCTTCGTGCTGTGCCTTTTAGTGCTTTCTTGTACAATGCAACGCCACATCATCCTATCTTTAAGGTGAAATTATGAATTGCCATATAAACTATTCTACTTTCCGCATTGCGCGGTTACCCACGTTGAAACCACATCCACAGAGGATGCGCTTAGCAGGCACTTAAGAATTACTTTTTTGCACTGTTCATTCTATTAGCTGGCATCATGATTGTCATAATGCACTTCGTACAGGTTTTTCTTTTGTTCTACGCATATGTGTTATTTATTTACTAATGCTTTTTAACGTTCATTTGCAACACCCAATGAGTGGCAAAGTATTTAGTGGTACGCCTTCATAATAAATCATAATAAGAATTGTCTTGGTCTCTGCGCTTTTGGAATGCTCATTAGCCAACTGTATTTACGCCGATGACTGTCGTAATTTATTGCGTGAATACGACGAAAAGATAGGCTTCCTTGTCGCACGTGGACAGGAAAAGCCTTGTTGTATGCAAGTCGTTTTCCTGTTTGCACGTACATGTGCAGGGTGAGCAATTTTTGGCGTGCACTGTGTCGAATAGAATGACTTCAGCCAGTGGAGCTGAGAAAGCTGCATTTAGTGAGCAGCAGTAGACTTCCTATGTGGGACGCGGTAATGTTAATGTATGTAGGCTTTGTAATGATTTTTTTACCTTGTATTAAAGCTGCCGTTGTCAAAAAAAAACAGAATGATATGGTTGTACCAGCAAAGTATTCGCGAAGCGGGGAAGCTCAAGGCAAAGGGATGGTTGACAATGGCAGTAGCGTAGCCTGAACTTTTTCGGGGGGGGGGGTGGCGTTCAGCCAACCTTTATGTATGTTCGTGCGTGTGTTTGTATGTGTGCGTATACACACATGCAAAACTGAAATTTGGGGAGGGGCAGAGTTTGGATACACCCCCCTGTCTACGCCAGTAGACATTGGTGAGCGTCATTGCTCCCGTCCATACAACGAATATACAAATGGACAAATAATACAAAGTTTCCAGCGCCGATCTAATAGACAAGAGAAAAAGTGCAATAAATACAAAGTCCGGAAGACTTGAAGTCTTCACCTTCACTCAAGATAAAACGCCAATGTGAATATTTCTATATTAAGAACGTAGCGGGGTCAACAAACAGTACCCTAACTAGCATTTTTATTGCGATAGCAATTATATGGACAGTCTCGGCTGGATTTTGCCGTCGCCGCCGCCGTCATGCGCCGTATATGTATAAGTATGTGTATATATATATATATATATATATATATATATAACTGATATATATATATATATATATATATATATATATATATATATATATATATATATATATATATATAAAAGCCCCAAGAAAAATAATTCAGAAAATGTTTCCGAAGCGCGGAATCGAACCAAGGACCTCTTGCTCCACAGCGAGTGGCGCTAACCACTACGCCACGAAACGCAGATCCTCCACGTAGCTAACGGTGAGCGTTATATACACATCCTTTACCTCTGGACGGACTCAGAGATGGCAGGCGATAATAAGCGTTTCTTCATTACCAGTGAGATGGCGCTAGGAGCGCGACGGGTGCATTTAAAATCGTCGGCGAGCTCGCTCGTTTCTTATATTTGCGCAGGGAGAACCTTGCCCTTCCGCTGTCTGCTCGCGCGGTTTTCCCGTGGTGAGGGGAAGAGGAATGTTTCAAGCTTTCACCGTGATGTCCGCGCTCATGTTACGGAGCGCACGAAAGTCACTCGAGCTCAAGGGACGCCGCTAATCGAAGAAACAGAAGATGAGCGCGAACTATCAAGTGTAACAGCTCGACACTTGAAGCACGCTAGTTTCCTTCGCTGCTTCGGCCGCCTTTGCAACAGGAGCGCTGTTCAAACTGAGAGTATACATTGGCGAGCCTCACTTCGTATAGCATTAGTTTCTTGCTATCGCATTCATTGCTTCGCCCTTGCGGCAAAACTGTGACTTTTTCTTAGAACAATAACACACAAAAAAAGGATTCCCACAGAAAGCATTTTCAAAATCATGTAGGAAAATTATCCAGCTTCACTGAACTGCACACATGCAAGACCTGAGCAGACAAACAATGTTGTGTTGTCTTCGCTATAAGTCAACATGTCATCTAACATACCTAGGAGAGTTTCATTACTAGGCAGTGGTGATCAATTCTTCGGTGTTACGGCTCGCAACATATTCCGCGCGCTCATATTAGAGCAAAATATTAGCGCAAATAGGAGCCGCAGTTTTCGTGTAAGAGATTGCTGGTGATCATGCAAGTGTGACATGGCGGGTGAGCTGTGTAGTCTTTAAAAAAATGCGTAGCTTTCCGAAGATAAAAGATGTAAAACGCTTTTCCCACCACACAGTATCTGAGTATTTCTTAACCTAACATTAATGGTGCTGAAGTCTTCAATTAAGAAATAAATATTAGACATCCTAAAGAATATGTGTTAAATAGAAGAATTGAAGAATGTACGCTAGTGCGAATCATGTTTGATTTCTTGTTGCAGAGATCTAATTGCTCTTAATGAAGGCAGTAACATGGGGGAACGTGACAAGAGCTACGTTGACATCTACAAAGCGAAAATGCGCGAAGCGGAGAAAAATAACAATCCGTACTTCACAGGTAACACAATTTGTTAATTGAACAATGCTCTCTTGTTCCTCTTGTTACTCTCTCAGGGTAAATTACAACTCCCTAGTGCAGGGTAGTACACTGAATGTTGGGCAACGTCTTGCATTTTACTTATATTTTAAACCGACAGAAAGGCGAGCTATATTACGTGGATTGATCGTGGAGCGAAGCACGCTGTGCAGACATGGATAGTTGAGAAACAAAAAGTTGTTTCTGTCTGACTGGATTAGAAAGTGGCTGATCAGGACACGGCGCCACATTCTACAGCATTGAAATTGCGAATAGTTGAGCAACTGCGTATGCTATAAATAAAATTCTGGGTAAAAATCGGTTTTGCAAACCTTTATTGAGGCAAAAATTCGAAGCGTTAACTGCTCGCAGCTCTTTTGTCTGTAATGGGCTAAGCAGCACAAACTTAGATGAAGGTTGACTCAGATTAAGGTTGTCCTATTGAAGAACAGGTTATTTTTCGGAATCATGGGCCTTTATTTTATGAAATGTGACACACTTAAGTAAATTTTTGTCATACATTGAAGTAGCCGGGGCGCCACAGCTGAACACAGTAGCGAAGGCTGCTATCACCATAGACGTCCGATTTCATAGAATACCATCGTCAGTCTTTACGCGAGGTAACTTTGAGTTCTGGGTCTTTGTAACGTCTGAGCCCTTCTGACGAAGACGAGAATTCCCGAGTCACAATTATCTCCTATATGCTGACCAATAGAATATACTTTAGCAACACAGCCATTTGTCCTAATTAGAATCAGTTCATGCTTTTGAAGCGCGAAAAACATGGGGGTGAAGCAGTGATACACGCAGGGCAAGCGCTTTGCCTATTGCATTCACCTATTGGACAATTAGTCATAAAAGGGCCATACCTGAGAACCATATTGCCAAATGAATGCAAATGAGTTAGTGCCCATATAGAGAAAATTGCGAAATCACTACCGACTGCTCACTGCTTTTCTGGAAAAAGAAAAGTGTACAATTATTCTAGTTTACAGGTAGCGATGTACGAAGCACCAACTTGCAGGTAAAAAAAATAGAAACCGATAGGTCTTAAAGGGACCGACAACTGATTTTTCTCGACCCAGTGTTTTACGGCGCGACAGGAAGCTCACCCTTCGTAGCGTTTGTAGCTGCAGTGGCTTATCTGAAAAGCACGTAGTTATTTTATAAGCAGTATTTTTCGATCTGAAAGGCTCCAAACACGCATGGAGGCTTGCTCCAGCAACGCTGAGAATTGATAGCGATGCCGCTAGCCCTTGTGAAAGCTGTCGTTGTTCTGCTTTTGCAGGAGTTACTGTAACTGTGCTTAACCACCTTTATTTTGAGCTTTCCAACCATTTTTGAAAATAGCAAGCTGTTACAGTGAGATGTGTGGCTTTATACACCTTCCCGTTATTTGTACAGCGTTGTGTGCGCCTGCGCCCAAGGTTGCCTGCGCCTGTGTCATGGATGGCTTGTCCCGGCGTCGTTACTCTCTCGATACACGAGCCAAGCCAAGTAATCGAAAACGTAACTGTGCATATGCACGGCCGCACCGAGTAGCAGCGCGCGTCATTTCTGAGACGAAGTGTAGGTAGCAAAACTATGTCGCTCCAAAATCTTAGCGACCTGGAAACTGCGTGCACGGTTGCATGAGAACGCTGAAAAGTTGCTCAAGACGCGCTGACGAGCATGGGATCATTACGTCACGTGAAGGCAGCGCCACTTTAATGCATACTACTAACGCAGGCCTATACGTACATTATTATGAAGTAATACCTTTTAATATAAAGAAACGAACAATATTTCAATACTAACAAAAAAATCGTCGACCGCGTACAGCAATCAACGGTCACGTGGCCGTCTTCATCGGTTCGTTCATGTTTTTGCCGCCAGAGGCGCCACAAGTCATTTTTCGCGACATTCAATTAAGAAATAAAAATATAAATCCATCTCTCACGAAAAAAACAGGGTTGGTTTGAGTTAGTGCAACGGACAATCTTTACATCAGTGGAGTCAACTCATTTCATATCCTGGGCAGTTGTCGGTCCCTTTAACGACTGCGTAACGAGAAATGCAAAAAAATGACAGCGAACTATGTAAATTAAGAGAAAATGAAGGTGGAAGACAATATTGTGACATTAAGAGCAAGTGGGAAGCACAGTATACAGCGTGTTTCAAGAAATGTGTCCGAAAATTCTCAAAAATAAGGTACATAAAATAATTGCTCGCTTCCTTCGTAATTGTTTTTTTTTTTCAGTAATAGCAGACATGTTAAAATGCCTAGAGTCATGAATTACTGCAGCAATTGAACAAATTATTTTAATTAGCCTTTCAGTTAGTGCAGACAGACAGTCGGGTCAAATGGGAGATTTGAAGTCCTTCCTGGGATACCGACTAGATGCCTGGCGCTGTTGAGGACAAAAGGACTGCTGGGATTAAACTAGAAGACTTGCAGGCAGTAGGGGTGAGCTTGCGTAAACGATACCTATAGTGAAATGTCTAGAGAGGCTTCTTTCTTGAAGGAGATATTGATCGGTTGATGATGACGATAATAACAACAATGACAATAGCAATGATCACAAAAAGCACATGCCGCTTATTCTAAGCATAAACTTATTTCAGGTGTTATTGTACCGTTCCCTTTAACTTGCTATTGTTTTTTCTACGCGCTTAGCACAAAAGTACTTAAAAAGGTCATTGGTTATCATTTTGTGCTTCGTGAAGAATCGCCATTGTACTTTTTTTTTGCTACAGAATTTCTTGTAATATGGTCAACAGGGACGTCTGGCGCAACGATCTATCGCGAACACTGTGTCATCATAGGGCTGGTAATATACGAGCGCGCGATAATTGTATCCACTTGTGTTGAGAGATACTTGGCCCGAAACATTGATACGGTTCCATGCGTGCATCTTTAACAACGTGAAATGTCTATCAAGAATTTTAATGATCCCTGTTGCATTCTTCAGGAAAGTTTGCTCCCCCAAAGTGCATAGCCAAGCGATAAAAAGACAGTCGCACAGCTAGTGCAAAGCCTTGTTACCTACAATACAACGTTAGCAGTGAGCCAACAAGTTCACCCCGACCGAGAACCCTCCACCTCCTCACACACACATGTATTTATGTGCGTGTTCTTTTGTACGCATCAGTTTACAGATAATGTTGTTGCCAATCTAAGCAGGAAACATACCGATTCTATTCAGACGATGTGGTAGGGGTGACACGAGACCAATAAGACACCGCTTAGAGTAAAGACAATTATTACAAAACGGCATTCGGGTGCAGGAGCGTCGCATTAAAAGAAAGTGTCGAAAATAGTGTTTTTCACTGTACTGCGCAGTGGACAATCTCGCTGGTAATATGTGCGACATAGTGCTGGGCTCAGCGACCAGCACTAACGTGTACCTGCATTGGAACCTACTCAACCTTGCCAGTCGTGCCGACGATCTACAGGCGGAGCTACAAAGGGAGATTGACCGCGTGGTGGGACGCAGTCGTTCACCCTGCTGGGAGGACCACAAGCGCATGCCACTTACAATGGCCACCATATGGGAAATGTTCCGCTGGAAAGTTGCGGCGCCATTCAACCTACCACGAGGGTATGTTGTCATGTTTTAGCTCGATTTGATGTCGTTTGTGTTGCTTTTCGTTTCTGTTTCGCAGTGCTCATTTCAAAAAGATCTAAACGACCGGCATATCTGCTACATACACACTACACGCACACACACACACACACACACACACACACACACACAGCCACACGCACGCACACACATGCACATACATGTGTACAAAGAACCGTTCCTGAAGATGCATAGTATTAACGCGATAGCGTTAAAGAGCTCGTATCGCAGAAATTCCGCCGTCGGCGTCGGCGCCGTTGGTTGTGAGCGAAAAATCATCATCTTGTCCGTGACCGAAAAATCGAAAAAGCTGCAAATAAAATAAATAATAAAATGTTGGGTCCGAGTGAGGATCGAACACAAGCCGTCCGCATGGCAAGCAGGTGTTTTACCACACAGCCACGCCTCTGCTTGGAGTTGCACTGAAACTAACTTTCATGCTTCCTAAAAAATACGCGTCCTGTATACAGGTGTCACAGCACGAGATGTAACATCGCAGTAATATTGCGTGGTACAGGCCTACATTGCAATCGGGCGTCACACCATGTCAATATCATAACGACTTGGTGGTTTAAAGACAGCCCCCCATTAGAAAAGGAAAGGCACACATTACTGCCCGTATTCCCTTAAGACCATGTAGTGGGTGCATCGCAACTTCGAAAAAAGTTTCTCGCGCATAATAAGCTCCTGGTTTAAAGCATGCTACCCATTACATAAGGCACACACCTTAGTCCGCGCATTCTCCTAAACACTCGTAGTGTTCGAAGTGCGCACTAGGGGCAGGATATCGCTATCGCGTTCAACTCTTAAAGGCGAAGCTTAAGTGTCCCCCAATTTTTACTGGCATCATCGGATCAATGTGTCCGCATCAGTGGTGTCAATCTAAATAGCAGTGTGACTGTTTGGTGGTGTCGGTCAGACATCCACAGCGGAGGTGTTAGGGCTCGGAGTATGGTCGGCGTTGCACAAAACTCCGCGGGTATTCGTCGCAGAAAGCGGGTGCGTTTCGAGCAGCTCCTAGCATAGCATATTTAGGCATAGTACAGCATAGCAAGGGTGTGGGAAGGAAATTTAGGGTGGGGAGGAGTGATGTGAGGGTGAGGACGAAGGAAAGGAGGAGAGGAGAGAGTAAATCATGGCACAGCCTTGTATAATTTAGTTGATAAAGTGGTGGGGAAAGGAAAGTAAGGGTCGGGAGGACTGATGTTGGGATGAGGCGGAGGAAAAGGAGGCGGTGGGATGGTAAACCATAGCATAACCATGTACAGTAAATCATAGCAAGTGGTGGGAAAGGAAAGCGAGGGCGAAGAGGAGTGATGTGAGGGTGAGAAGGAGGTGAGAGGGTACATATTGACCACGTATAATATATTATATCAAGGTCTGCGAAAGGCAAGTGCGGGTGACGAGGAGGGAAATTTGGAAGTGAGAGGGAAAAGCGTAGCATAGCCTTAATACTGTTCTATAGCAAGGGGTTAGAAAGGGTGGGGTTCTGGACGGGGAAAAGGTGGAAGGAGCGTATAGCATACATTAGCGGAGGCTAGTGGACGAGAGAGGTGAGTTGTACGTTGCAGACGTGCAAGGAAAGGCCACCAGCTGCGCTGCTTCCACAGTGTTCGTACCACTAGTGAGCAGCTGCCCAATTTTTTTTTATTAAGCGCGCCAAGTGGCCAGCTACCACCAATTCGCCGGAAGCACAGCAACGGCATCTTTGGAAGTGTAGATGTGGACCCTGTCACCTTCATTATATGCCCGTGGCAGTAATAGTTTTGAAACGCAGCTCCTATGATTTCACCAGTCGGAAAAATTACACCATTTCCCGCTAAAGGGGACCATGAGGCGATGCGAAGCCGGAACACTTGCACGATCGCGTTCCGCTGGCGTTCTTCGGGCATGCTACCGACCTCGCATCGTGGAACGCGAAGAGGAACGCTACGCGCGTCTTGTCTTCCCTCTAGCCTGGCCGTTAATTGTCACAGGGCGAGCGGGGAACGCGGTCGGCAGGCGTGCGAGAGGGGGGCAGCGTAGGAGAGGAGAGAGAGGGGGAGGGGACGCGCTTGCGCTGGTGCTCATCGCGCCGTTGCTCAGGAGAGAATTTCGGCATGTCTAGCCCGCGTTTCAAAGGAAGAGTGGAAAGGGGGAGGGGATAGGGGAAGTGGAGAGGGGGAGAGAGGGAAAGTGGAGAGGGAGAGAGAGGGAAAGTGGAGAGGGGAAAGGGTAGAAGGCATGTGGAGAGGGGGAGGGAGAGATAAGTGGAGAGGGGTAGGGGAGAGGGTATGCGCATGCGCAGCAAGGGTGGTCACGCCGCACACCACCACCACCACCGGATTGAACTCCGCCATAAGATACTTCGCATCTAAAAAAAGGTTGGTAAGGCTCGATCGTCCCATGCTTGCATTTTCGTGGGTGAGAAACCGCTGTTGCAAAATTGCGAGAACTTATTTCAGTGTTGAAGACTATTCTTTGCCTAATAGCGTATAGTTTCTAAGTACATTAATGTTGACTGTTCGAGGGGAGCTGCATACTCACTTGGTAAGGACGAGTAGTAAAGGCGGTAGAAGGTGAAATTGTTCTTATGCAATTAGAAAAAAGAGAGAAAGCTGTGTCAGCCTCGAGTATAATGTGCTTCTCGCTTGAGTGTAGTTATCTAATGGTGTTGCAAAACTTTGCAACGATTACACATTGAACTTAAATGCTAGTTTCTTGCGAGACGGTCTACTTCGCAGCTGGTACCTTTGTTAGAGCCATGAAGTGACAAGCTCTTCGAAAAAAAATATACTGTGCAATCTCAACTTCCCGTTACGCGTGCATTAGACTGGCATACAAGTTTGGTGCTTGGTTAGTACACATTTATAATAGCAGAACGAATGCTGAGCATGCGTAGTAACGTGAAAATTTGGGCGATTTGATGACACATAGTGAACTACAACGCAACTACCGAGGTGCGGACGATAAGACAAGGACGAACAAGCCGCTGTTTTAAAACTAGTTTATTTTCTTCAGAAAAGCTCATATAACCGCGGCACACAAGAATAACGCAACGCGCAAACAACAACAAAAAAAGAAGAAAACGAAAGAGAGAAAACCATATAATAAATCAGCAAGAAATGGCGCCTAATCATTAACCGTTATCGACACGTGCTCTGCTGAGATCATTAAACTCTCTCTTGGTGAGTGCTATTCACCCCACGTTTATGTATTGCTCACCCCAGCGGTAATTCGCGGCTACCTCAATTATTTCCCGGGTATGCGTGCCTGAAATTTCGACATTCATGCGGCAATTCTCAAATTGGCGCGAAGGTACATGCGTCAAAGTGGATGGCAAGGTGTCCATCCGCTTTCTTTTGTACTTATTATGATGTTCCCTGAGGTGGTCATTGGTACATCTCACAGTTTGATAAATATACGTTTGGCCGCAAGTTAATGAGAAATCATATACAACACCTTGCATACAATTATCGAAGGACTTTTCGAGCGTTAGTCTTGCAAGCATTGTTTCCTTTTGCCAAACCATGGTTCACAGGCATCAGACGCTGGAGTTTTGCAAGACGGGTAGCGCGACCTGTCGGAGCAGTATTGGCTAGTGCAAAGACCGACTCCTTCGCACAATTTGCTGTGGGACCAGGTTCAACTAGGGAATGCGAAACAACGATTGAGCTTAATATTGCGTGTGTTTGCGCATTTACACTCCCAAAGAGAGCTGTGTCTTTCTCTCCGCTAGTCGGTCGCGCCACCGAACGGCCTTGCTTGCGAAGTGCTTGCTGGACCAATCGCCAGAACGACGGCACAAGCAAAAGCAGACGAGACCGCTTCACACGCTACGTAGAAACTCCGCAATCGACGCTACTGTTGCGTTGCCAATTGCCACGGAAGTAAAGGACTGAATGACAACGTTCAATTTTACCGACTTCCATAGCTTTCGTACGAAGCAGAAAGGCGAGAGTGCTGGACACGGGCCGTTGCGAGCGTGTTGGGTAAGCGAATTACTCGCGTTCTGCACAGCCGGTCGCATGAGAAAAATGTGATAATGTGGCTCTGCTGTTATTGATTTGCGTAGCCCTGACGGAGAACCGTAGTAACCTTGACTATGAAGCTCAGCAGAGCCTCTTATCGCGGTGCGCGCCGTGTAATACGGAGTGAGAATCTAGAGGCAGACTAGGCATGATAAACATCACGGAAACCGCGAGCTCCCATATTCTGAATTCGTCGTTACCACACAGCATCGCGCACGTACGTTTTCAAGGCCCAAAGTTCCGGTTTTCACTTGCATATGCTAACACGTGCGTCATACAATTAGATCGCAAAATATTGGGCATCACCGCTTTCAGTTTTTGTTTTACCCGTGGTCTTCGAGATTGCCGAAGCTAATCTCGCCGGCTATGGTATTGCCTTCGGTTGTTCCCAGCGAAAGTGAACACGCACGTATCCCAATTAGCAGTATATACAAACCTAAGACAACCGTCAGCAGAACATTCGAGGACGCGTAATAAAACAATCGAATAGACAGCAAGCTACAGCTGAAGGGAGAATGCAACTGAAAAGGCGAAAATTGGCGGGGCCATTCGTCTCTAATAAAGCGAGCATTGTACCACTGATCGTAAGATACATAGCTAACTAAGTTGATCGTGCATGTACTTCATCGCTTTGGCATTATGTATAGATCCGAAGTTAACGATTTAAGCGCTAAGAACGGGCGTCGGAACGCTTGCCTCGACTCGATGTCATGCGATGCCTGCTTGTAATTGCAAGTTGCAGCGAGCCGAAATGACTGAAACTTCTTTGGCCGCAGTTTGCTTTGATGAGCTTCCTACTTTTCTGAAGCGTGGATTTGCGGAAGAAGCTTTCGATGTCTTTTATATTCAGGAAACCGCGCCTCGACACCAGCGAAAGAGGGTGTTCTGTTGTGGCCTATGCACATTCGCTTGCGGATGGCTCTCTTTGCACTACCCAGTTAGCGCTAGAGCTGCGGTGAGGGCGCTGGTGGTGGTGTCTTTCGCATCGCCGCCTGGGCAGACTCTGACGTCTATACTGCAAAGTGCAGACACCTTCTTCGGGACTGATGAAACCACCTCAATGCCCGCTCGTCCAGCGATCAATTTAATTTTATGTGAAAGTGCATGGATATACGGAACGATGACCAAATTCCTCTTACGCACTTTTTGTAGGACTTGTGGTTTGGGAGCCCCATAAACATTGATTTTGCACCTAAAAATTGGAAAGCAAGTGAGTGTTTCCGTGTTGTTTCCATGTTGTTTTCTTCTTCTGTTCCACGTATATATGCGCGTTTCTGAAGAAAACAAACTAGTTGTAAGTCAACGCCTTGTGTGTCCATCTTCTTATCGTCCTCGTCTGGGTAGTTGCTCTGTGGTTCACCAGTGGACATACGTGTTTCCTAATAACTACAACAGGCGTAAACATGAAATTCGCCCCACCAGTTCATACCGCAAGCGCCCTAGATCGATTGAGGTTCACATTTTCAACATTTTCAGCGTTGGCGAAGACATGAAGTTCAAGCAGTACAGTTTGCTGAAGGACACCGTCGTTTTCCCGAACCTAGTGGCAGTCCACAGGAACAGGAAATTATGGAAGGACCCGGACGCCTTTGATCCTTCACGTTTCCTGAGAGGTGATGGGAAAGCTCAGACGACGAGACCTGAGGGGCTGCTGACATTTTCTGTTGGTGAGCAAAACTTTCCTATTTTGGTAGGACCAGTTTTAAGCAAATTCGCTGCGCATGCTCGTTGAACTCTTCATGTTTGTTTTTTTTTATTCTTCAATATTTCAGAAATAGGCTGCCCTAATTCTTTTAGTCACATAGTAAAGAGCTTAGTAATGACGTGAAGGATATAGCCAAATGTCACTTATAATCCTGTATACACACACAATTTGCCTCTGCTGCCCCAAAATAAGAGATTAGCTGGTTATATAGTTCTTCTTAATTATTCTGCCAGGTGAGAGCATAACCTCTGTCTGGTACACCTCCAGTGCGATAAACAACTGCGTAGTTGTTGTCTAGAGGATGTCGATCTCCTTATTTCTGCTGGAATTATAGCTTAGCGGCTTTCATATCTACAGATTTTACGTTATGTTTTACTGGAATGCTGTTTCAAAGACAAGATCGCTTTCACAACTTGCGATTCTTTGGCGTGGTTAATATATCTGGCCCGCGTTCATTGCGCACCTAAATCACCCAAGCCGTCCTCAGAACCATCAGTAAACTGCAACAATAATACAGTTTCACGTTGTTAGTGGCATTGTTATTCGATGAAGTGGGCTTCTCAATTCTAGCGCGTGCCTGTTTTCACCTTTAGCTTCACAAAAAGCGCCAGGGATATCTGCGAACTTCTTTGTGCCTTACACTTCTCACTTGCTGAGAGTATGCGCGTGGATGTTTCGGGCAATTTGGAGTGTTCCAAATGGCTAGTCAGTCAGTGCCTTTTTTTGTATGTGATGAAATACTGGAAACTGCGCTGTACTGCAGTGGCAACGTACGAGCTGTCCCACTAGCTTGCCAACTCCAGAGCATCAAGTTGAATCTGCTGACAACAAAAAACACACTGCCAACGTAATAAGTCTACGAAGTAAGAATATTGTATAAGTACGGTAACACTGCGAGTCAAAAAGTAATACAATGTATTAAATTTATATTAATATCATCTATAGTTAGGGTACGCGCAGTGGCACTATTGTGTACCAAATCCAGGGTCTTTTTTTCTGAAGCAGCATGTGGTACACATGTTCTTTCAGGCGATTGAGGACCTTCATCTAAATTGCTGTATTCAAAACGTTACGTTCACACACAAATATGCGGAGCACCTTAACATGTTACTCAAATTGTACAATTCACGTGTCTTTAGTGCCTTTTTTTGGTTATGGCTTTTTCGTTGGTTTTAGCTGTTTTATTTTGTTGTTGCATCGTTGTACGCTACTGCACAATGTCATGCTTTAAAATTCAGATTTCGCTGACAGTGACGACTGTTTCCCACGTAGTTTTCAGAATTGTTTTATAAATACAACTTTGTTTTTACCGCAAGTTTTACTCAGTATTCAGCACTTTGGACATGGCGTTGCCATGCACCCTTTTTCTTTATATACAATTTCTCAGTCAACATGTACCGTAGAGAAAAATTCTTCGAATAAAATGCTTTCCCTGTCATTCAAGCCTTCAACCATGCGCCACTGAATGCGATAGAATGGATTCGTTCTCTCTTTTGATCGTCACACGGGGTGCAGGACCACCAGTATCTCTCAGTATCCCAACGCATTTTCATGGGCTTCTTAAAGCTCATGCCCGCACAGCGCATCCGTTCTAAAGCCGTTTGCAGACGTTGATGCATATCTTCAGCATCCTTGGCCGATTTTAGAAGAAATTTGAATTCGACCAAGCGTACGAACATATTTTTGCTACTAACGCCGAGAATACCGCATGACTTGCGTTGCAGTATGTTTGAATGAATGCATTCATATTACGTACTACCTAACGGCGATTTCGAACATCGTGCGTCGTTGCGTTCTATTCTGCAGGAAAGCGAATGTGCCCTGGAGAAGCAATGGCCATTTCCCAGATATTTCTCTTCATGACGACGCTCCTTCATCGTTTTTGCATCCTTCCTGTGGATGGCGAAACGTACAGCATTTCGCCATTCGGGCCATCTTTGGAACTAGCGGACACAAAGCTTCGATTTATTGCCCGGTCAACAGGAAGGGAAAGCCATTGTTGAAACAATGCGTTCTAAGAGTAATGTCAGAACATTACTCAACATTTCTATACTGGTCTAAGCATCTATGTTTATCAAAATGCCAAGGTAGGCGCAAGTGCATGATCTTCAAGAACAAATGCATCTGCTATTGCGTTTACGTTGCTATGTAGGAAGGCTGAGCGTTCGGGGATGTATATTTCGGAGGAAATGAACCGTTCTCGAAAATCATATGTTTGAGATAATATCGTTACGGTGTGCAGAAAACTGCATTCATTAAATTTGTGCATGGCGAGATTGAAAACATGCCTGGCTACTCAAGTAGTTGTTTTGTGGATCTGAAGACAAAACAGAATTGCTTGCTTTTCCTAAATAAACTGCGTTCACATACAACGCTCAACTGAAGAAGAACAAAGTGGATTTAGTGCAGGTGTTGCCGAAATTGATGTTGTGCTAAACAATGCAATAACTATGAACGTGATACATTTATCATGCACAATAAGTCATCGTTATTACTTTTGTTATAAGGCAAAATAAAAACTTGTTATTGTAAAGAGTTGTGGCTTTGTCATAGACGGCGTTTCCTTTCGATGTGGTATAATAATGTGGATTATTGATGCATTGTGTTCTGCTGCCCAAAAGAGCACCGATGTCAGGCTTTTACTATGGTCGCGCTGTAACTGCATGTGCCTTCGTAACAGTGATACGCTGAGTATGTGTTTGGAAAGAAGGCAGGAATGCCAATTTACCGCATGCAACTTTCTTCCAAGGCACACGTTTGTACACTTGGCACTGCACAGATGTAATTTTTTTTCAGGTATTCTACAAAGGCTTGCGCAAATATATTCATTCAAATTACAATTGTTCTAAATAACGTGGAACCGTCGGAGGACGTAACATTTCTTAAGTATTTCCTGGTAAATCTATGGAAAACGCTGGCCTTAGACTGAAGTGCAGAAAAAAATATAGTTGCCTCGACAACACATTTCCTGAGGTGCGCTCCTGCATGATGTTTCTAATCAATATGAATATCGGCCGTTCATTAGGAAATTTTCTTGTAACGTGTGTCACATTTCATCTTGAGTTTCAAATGGGATAAAATGTGGTTCTTTGTATTAAGTTGACTGTGTTTGCTTCCAACGCTCGCGGATACTTATTTTTGGCAATCAATATGTGTTCACAATACCGTAAAAAGTATTGCTGTACGTACATACCTTTCATTGTAATAAATACCGCTAAAAATCAGGATAGGGCGTTGATTCATCACCCAACGCTCGAATCCAGGAAGCTGCAGCGATGTGTGTTCGAATGTCATGAAGTTTTCTTTGTGCTTTGCGTGACGGGGAGGCCTGACAATGAGGAACTAGTGTCAGCGACGATGGCGGCCACGTTATGTAGAGTGATGTCACGGAAGTGCGGACGAAAGCGCAAGCGCAAGCGAAATTCACTTTCGTGGCGTTAACTTCCTGCGGAAGTAAAAAAAAAAAACGTAACACTATTTCTAATGTGTATGCTCTCAAATAGGCAGCAACCTTGTGTAGTTGCCATCAGTGTTTATTTTTACAGCGAAAGCTGTTATGACATCATTTCAGCGGCTGTTTTTGGCGCCGTAGTTGTTCGCCGCCGCCGCCGGTGTCCGTAACCACTATCGCTCGAAATAAGAAAAAAATTCCAGGATGGAACGAGGTTGGAACCTGGGCCCTCTGCGTGGGAGCCCAGTATTCAACCTCTGAGCCATGCCGGTGCTTGAAACTGCTTTGCAAAAAGGTCCTATACAGGCTTGATATCGAGAAGGAACCACATTAACATATGCAATATAGCGTGGTAGAAGAGTAAAGTAAGCACCAAGCGTCGCACAACGCGAGTTCTGTAACTAGGCGTCACACAACGCGAATTGCGCAACGAGAAGGTTGTTGAATGCTTCCAACCCATTACAAAAAGCTCCGCCATAATTCTTCATCGTCATCAGGCGCAGCATCAACAAAGTGCGCATAATGCTTTACATGCGTTTAGCAGGTACCGCGGCTCTCCGTAGAATGACGAAAAATGGCATAGTGGCTGATTTCCTACTTCTGAAAAATTACAATGATTTAGCGTAGTGGGTTCCTCGCAAGTGCACTTGTATCGGTTGCGAAGGAAGCCCATAAGTGCATGATCTATTTCATCGGGGTCGCAATAAAGTTCTTCGCCCCCCCCCCCCCTCTCTTCCACGTCAACGTATGCTATGCGGCATGGCGGGAGAGTGGAAATAGCGACCGGGTGTCACCCAATGCAAATTACGTAACTGGTGGGCCGGTTAAAGCTTCCAAACCATTACAAAGGACTGAGCCATAATTCTTCATCGCCATCAGTCGTCGCGTCAAGAAAGTGCACATAATGCCTTACAGACGTGTAGCTGGTGCCTCTCTTCTACGCAGAAAGACGAATAATGGCATAGTAAGTGCTTCCCAACTTCACAAAAATCGTGATTTATGGCGTAGGGGGTACCTTGCAAGTGTACTTGTATTAGTAGTCCCAAGAGAGCTTACAACGGGCTCTAGAAACGACGCTCTTCCAGCTTTCGCTGTGACTGTGCTGCGGTTTCAGCGCAGGCCTGGCGTTTTTTTATAACGCTTTCAAATGGAAACATCGCTACACACCTGCGCAGCTATATTGAAAGGAGCAATTTCGTTCAAGCCAATTTCTTTTTTATAAGTTACTTCTCATGGCAAGTACTTGTACACGGGATGGAGCGCAAAAAGAAATACAACCAGGAAGGAATCGATGCGACTTCTGCTATGTTACCTAATAATAATTGAGGGTGTTTAACGTCCCAAAATCACGATTTGATTATGAGAGACCGCCGCAGTGGAGGGTTGCGGTAATTAGGACCATCAGGTGTTCTTTAAAGTGCACCTAAATCTAAGTACACGGCCCTCAACAACTTCCGCCTCCATCAAAATTGCGGCTGTGATTCCATCCCGCGACCTGTGCGTCAGCCACTCGGCATCATAGCCACTAGGGCACCGCGGCGGGCTTTGCTATGTTCGCGGTTTCTTCGTGTGCTGTCTAATAACACATGAGGATGAGAGGAACACGTTAACAAATGATGTTGTGCAAGCTCACGGTTGGTTTATTCGTACCTTGTGAAGTGCGATGCAAAAGTTACCAGTCAGATGGCATGGGAGTACATGAAAAGAACAAAATAACAAAGTGAAACGTTGACAGATGCCACGTACCGTGGGAATTGATGTAATGCGAAACATGCAGCAGAAGGGTGACTGTGGCGTATTTTTTCACAATGAGCGAGAGATTACGAAATGACGCTAAAGATAGGCACAAATGGTATACACACACACATATATCTTGAAGAGTCACACATGTGTTATATAGCCAGTTGTTTATAGTTGTGTAACGATGCCAACATCAACATAGGTATCACCAACACCAGACGCGGTGAGCCGATATGTAGTGCTTATACTTGTCCGTTACGAACCATTCACGCACGCTTCACGAACCCATGTGCATGTGTGGAAGGGGTTCTTGACAGTTCTCATTAGATGGTGTCGAGCACAATCTCTGTTATTGATGTGCGCAAAGCCTACCTCACCGATTCCGCTGCTTGTCTGTGTGTGTTTGGTGTCTCGCGGCCGGAGAAGTGGGATGCGGCCTGCGTTGAAGTTGCACATCGCCGCATTGTTATATGTGCCCACGCTTCCGCACCAGTAATGAAGCCGCTTGCTGTGAATCGTGAGCAGGACGCCTTTTTCGAGGTCATGCACGGGCGCGTGCACAGACTGTACGTTCAGAGCGGCGAGCGCGATATGATTGTTGTAGTTGTGGCACCGAATGAAGGTGGTAGCCCGTACCAAAACAGCGTCTAGAGGCCTGTTTGCTAGCCAGGTAATGTCGTCGCAAGATTGCGTCGATGGAGCCGGCGTCATGTGCGAACGTGAAGTCACCCTTTGCGTTGGTGAGGTATAGACCCTCGAGGCTGGTAGCCCTGGAAAGTGCTACGTAGACCAACTTCAGTGGATGGCGGCATGGCACTTATCGTATCCAAAAACTACGTGGGCGTATGTGGCCCTTTTGACTTATATATAGCTATGACATTTGCTTACACAAGGGAAGTCTGTGTCCTCTTACGCGAGACATTTTTCTGGCGTATTTCGTGGTTGCGGTGGTTCACAATCCCACGGGCACTCATTTCATTTCTACTGAGGGTGTGCGGTAGCGATTTGCTTCGTCCTGGCTGTGACAACAATGCCTACCGTGGGCGTTGGAAGTTCAAACCACAGTCCCAAGCGGTTGCCGTGTTCATTTCACTCGGTGTGCCACAAGGTCCCAATCAAGGAGGTTTAAAAAACTTCTGGAGTGGAGGTCCCCTATGCGCGCCCACGCGAGCGGGTGAAGCCTGGGAAACCGGTTGGCGGCCATCTTGCTCCAGGCAAGAGGCAGCGCAGCTTGAGCGTGGACAGCGTAATTGTGAGCTTCCGCGGGGGCGTTTCAGCGTGAGAACTGGATAGTTAGTGTCACTTATTTGGCCGAATTTTTTTGTTGTCCTGCAATATTGAAGAAGGCAGTCTTTTACGTACGCCAAAATACATGGGCTGAAACGGGCCTGATAACATGTGGAATTCCCTTCCAGCATTCCCGAAATAAAGCACATGGTGGAGCTAATAAGCGGTACATAAAATTTTATTCATCCCCGGCTTTTATACAATTTCCAAAAAAGAGAAGCATACACAATGTGATTTATACGTGAATCGATAAAGCAACAAATCCAAAATAACTTCGAAATGCATCATAATGCAGACAGTCACGAAATTAACCTTATGAAACACGCACCCTTAAAAAGTAAAGACAGCAAAAGAAGAGATACGAAAGCGGATTAGTTGACTATCTTGCTGCAGCTCTTGTCTACACTCGTCTACAATTGTTTAAAACTTGTCAGCCGCGTTCTTACTCTGCTCTGGGAGTTTTAAATGCGAAACATTTTTTAGCGAACCTTTGGCACATTCAGTGTTTTCATCTACGAATCTATCTACCTAGCCACCTACGCCGGGGTGCTCTCATGATCGCCTCCTTAACTTGGTGTAGACCAAAATCGGCATGGGAGGGTAAGAGAATTTGACGAATATGGCTGTCGCATCATGACATGAATAACGGGAAAATTCTGTCGCGTACGTCGTCAAACCCTTTCCTCCAGACACGTGTGGCACATAGCCGTTTACCACTGGCCGCAGTGTACGGGTATGCGCCACATGTGATTGACAGTTTATATCTACCCAGGAACGGCGAAAACAGACATTAGTAATTGAAATGCGGGAGCGTTAGGAAAAACTGACATCGGCAGCGTTGACCCGACGAATGGAAAGAATAAAAATTAGGATCACATCAGGAATCGAACCCAAGCATTCTGCGTGGCAATCAAGTATTCTACCACAGAGGCACGTCGGGTATATAGACTGGTTTGGAAAAACAGCCTATGCAGGCGTAATGGCGGTGCAACGTCAAGTGTGGTTGTGGTGCTGGCTATCTAATTTGGCAAGAAAGCAATGCACAGTACGTATGTACTTCTACGATACAGGCGTCATATCAGATTAACGTCTGTGGTTCCAGTGTTGGCTCCGCTTTTATAGCAGTGTAATAAACATTACATTTGTATTCCTATGTTTCAGCAAGCTATATTGAAGCATTGCTCGATTCAGAGGAATACATTAACGAAAGTTACGTATGGTATCCACATGGTTGCACCATAATGTGCACTTAGTTTCGATAATACTGACGTATGTACTCTAACGTGAGGGCTGGCGTTACGTCGCACCATAATGTTACCCTTTAAACGCCAGTGTTGTCGACGTGCCTGTTAAGCCCACTATGTGTACATAGCTACTACACTTACAAAAACACGTTGATCCACCTCGTAACGCTTGGCTCAAAGCCACAAAATACAGCATAGAAGTACTCGCTGACTGCTTCGCATGAAACAGATTCCCACAACGTGTGGGATCTGCCGAATTTTTTTCCGGTTGATTTCTTTTGAAATGTGGTGAAGCCTGATTTTACAGCGAAAGCTGTTATCTGATCACAACGGCAGTGGGGTGGTTGTCCGCTGCCGCCGCCGGTGTCCCTAACTACTTTCGCGCGAAATAAGAAAACATGAAATAAATCAAAATAAACAGGCTCATATGGGATTTGAACCCGGGTCCTCTCCATGGCGGTCGAGTATTCTACCACAGAGCCACGGTAGTGACTGGAACTCCTTTGCAAAAACATCCTTACAGGCGTCATGTCGGGCAAGGAATGGCGTTGAATGTGTAATATAGCGTGTCAGAAGAGTAAAATAACGACCAGGCGTCACAAAATGCTAATTGCGCAACGAGTAGCCGGATCGTTAATTGCTTCAAATCCATTACAAAGGCTCTGCCATAATTCTTCATTCATCAACCACAGGCAGTATCATCAAACTTCACATAATGCCTTACAGATGTGTAGCGGGTGCCTCGCTTATCCGCAGAAAGACGAATAACGGCATAGTGAATGCTTCTGTACTTCACAAAAATTATGATTTGCGGCGTACTGGGTACCTTGCAAGTGTTCTTGTATTAGTTTCCCCAAGAGAGCTTAGAATGGGCTCTAGAAATGCCGCTCTTCCAGCTTTCGCTGTGACTGTGCTGCGCGCTCCGCGCAGGCCCAGCGTTTTTTATGTACAGCCTGGCAATCTTCGACAAATTGTAAATGTGGTTATCGAGTGGATCGCAGTCCAACAAGTGAGACATCCACAACACTCGCTTGTCACCAAAGGAGCGGAGAAATTCGCCATCTGTGGAACTTCCCCGTCCCGACATGGGACCGGCCATGAGTTGGATGTGTAAACATCTCATACTCTTCCCTCCGGACCAAATAAATGTCTTTTCTCTCTCCCTCTCCGCGCGGGCTCAAGCGACGACCCACACGCTTCCTGCCTGGAGCAATATGGCGGTCGTCGGCTTCAGCGGCGGCGCGCCGCCTCCACTCCAGAAGTTTTTTTTCAACCTCCTTGGTCCCAATGCTTCCATAACGAGGTCGTCGCTAACTCGACATTGGTCGTGATCATGTACAGCTTGCCGATGTTTAGGTAAACTCAGACCGGCAGGGTACCGATGTCGCTTGCGTTCATGTTGGCCCCCTTGGTCAGGACATCCCTGTGTACCTGCTCGTTCTTATAGCCAGGTATGTTATCACATGCGGGATGCCATAACACATTATCCGCAGCGTCGAGGCAACGTGCATTATAGCGGTCGTCGTACGTATTGCTGTATAGCTGTATACCATCAGGGCACTTAACGGCGGCTTCTTCGCGTATCATAAACCGGTTCTCAATCAATTTGACATCATCCTCGGGAAGCATGAGCCCATCGCCCAGCCTCATATGAAATTAATGAAGAAAGCACTGCGACATTCTGGCGGACCACGTGGGTGAGTGAATGGCTGTCAAGCGTCTTCCAGGGGTGTTCTGTCTTCATCTCCCTCACTTGACTTGCGTTTCAATGTGTATGTTTGTGACTAATGTGTTGGTTCAGACTGTAAGTCAGCTGTGGCACATACTCCATAACACAAAGTGCGTTATGTGTGTATGTGCCACGCGGCACTGAGAAACGATTTCATGACATACGCGACAGCCATTTTGCGTTATTCTTGTCATGACCACTGAATCGTGTTCGTCATGCACTGATCCCTTGCTACGCCAGTTTTGGTATGTTAAACTTATGGAGACGGACAGGAGAGCGCCCAGACGTAGGTCGATAGATAGATAGATAGATAGATAGATAGATAGATAGATAGATAGATAGATAGATAGATAGATAGATAGATAGATAGATAGATAGATAGATAGATAGATAGATAGATAGATAGATAGATAGATAGATAGATAGATAGATAGATAGATAGATACTGAGGGGAACAGCGCAAAAAACGGGACGGAGAAAGATTGAACACACGACACAAGCACTTGTGTCGTGTGTTCAATCTTTCTCCGTCCCGTTTTTTGCGCTGTTCCCCTCAGTATCATGTACTAACTGGCCCTTCAAGAAACCCATCTGCAGATAGATAGATAGATAGATAGATAGATAGATAGATAGATAGATAGATAGATAGATAGATAGATAGATAGATAGATAGATAGATAGATAGATAGATAGATAGATAGATAGATAGATAGATAAAACGTTCGTAATGTCTTTGGTTCGCTAAGAAATGAGTGGCATTTAAAACGATGATAGAGAAAAAAGAGAAAGCACAGTCATGCATAGTAGTACAGCAAGCATAGATTGCCATGTACCGTAGAAAATGTCATTTTCATGAACCGGCGCGCACTCTCTTGGCTATTTGCCACATCTTCGTCCTCTTCACCCTCTTCTGCTTTGCTCCCAGAACACGTGCGCCAATTTCTTTATATTTGGGACATAGACTTGCCCTTAAGGCATAATATTTCTTGTGTATTCATGTGTGTCATTACGCCGGTTTTGTGTATCAACTGAAGAAGTGTCTTTTGGAATGTGTTGTCATGTATCCATCGGTCATAATTGTTTGTGTCACTGTAGCGAAGGTCAGCTTGGAGGAGATGACGGGAGCGTTCCGACTGTAATCCTTGGCATGTCCATATAAGGCGGTATGCATCTGCTTGCATCACCGAATCAGAACAGTAAGGGCATGTAGCACCCACTGGTAAATGCGACCAGTTCCGTGTTGAGATAACAGCCGGGCAACAGCCCTGCCCGAAGCCTCCTAAGCACGACTTCCTCCGCTCTAGTAAGGTGATGGGGGAGAGAGCAGACACACGGTGGGATAAGAGCGCTTGTATACTGCCGGAGAACATTTTTTACGGCCACGGAGTGTATTTAGGGGTTAAGGTGGAAGGGGAACAGATGGGAGATCTGTTAAGAGGGCAGTGTGCATGTTGTTCAGCAGCAGTATTGTGATGGTTCGCAGCATGGCCTTGAATGCAGTGGACCCTGACGCAAGTGGCTGTATTACGGTTCATCTCATGTATCGCCTCGCAGATTTCCATCGCCTTGTGAACTTTCTTGAGTTCCTAGATAGCCGCTAAAGAGTAAGTAAATACGTCAGGCTGCTTAACTGTAGCCAGCTTAGAGGTGATACCCCGCACTGAGTCATGGATGGCTTGAAGTTCTATTACAAGAGGACTGACTGGCTTCCGTAGATAGATAATGCTGGTGACCACTGATGAATTTATGAGTGGTACTTAGCAATGATACCTTCCCGCCGTCTTGTAGGATAGCAGCATCTGTATAGACTTTGCAGGTATTAGAGCATGGTGTTTAGAAGATAGAGCGTTCGTCAATTATCCCTGATATATCGCTGCGCCGTAACTTGGTTGTCTTATTAGATGCGATGGTGGTGAATTCCCAGGGAGGCATTGTATCGAACTGATTGTCAATGCGAGACCTGCGTTGAAAGTGAACATACAACGCATCATCAACGGGAAGAAGTTGCTTTTTTATTTCACGCGCTTTTTTCCCTTTGCGCAATTAGCTCTGCAATTGTGTTAAGCTTAGCGTGCTCCTGTGGAGTTGGTATCGGAGTGATGCGCGATAACGCTGTTATAGTGCGAACCGCATCGCGGTTAATACTGTCCAACTGTGCCAAAGTTAAACGTTGAAATTGCGCTGGTATAAAATTATTGGATGCAGAACTGTGCGTACGAGCCGCCGAACTACATCAGTACGAGCTCCATCTGTTCGTGATGCAATGCGGCGAATCACATGAAGCATTTTTGTGGAAGTCTGCCTGATTTGCGGAGCCAGTGCGCACCACTGCCGGACCGCTCAATGTGAAGACCCAGTATGCGGACCTCCGAAGCCTCGGGAATTGTCACTGTACCAAGTGTAAATGTAAAGGAGCATTGCGTGATCTTTCTGCGGCTGGCGTTGTTAGCCATCACAACATAGCTTGATTTTTGATAGGAAATGTCCAACCCTGCGTTCCGAGTGTCAACTAGCCATGCTGTGACACTCGGAACGCCACCAGTCAACTAGCCATGCTGTGACCCAGCCCTGCGCCATTTTGTGCAAACTGCGCCAAATTTATTTGCATTGCGCTCAAAGGCTGAATTAATTACCTCATATACAGGGTGTTTCAAGAAATGTGTCGAACCTTCTCAAAAAATCAGGAAAATGCGATATTTGATTGCTGCCTTCAGAATTGGTTTTTCTGTAGTGGCAGGGATTTTAAGATGGTTAAAGAAATTATTTGGGACTATAAATAAAAAAGTTACATTAATTAGCTTTTTAATTAGTGGAGTTAGGTGGTTGTGTCAAATGGGAGAATTGAAGTTCTTCATGCCAGAAACCAAACCCAACTTTGAGATTTTGAAAAAGTGGCATCTAGTAATAATTACGAAGTAATGAAATTCAACCAAATTCAATGGCGAAACCTAAACAGAAACATGGAAGAACGTAACTGTCATGTTCTTCTGAGACGTCCAAAATGAGTGAATTACTTTTTCTGAAGCGCTAGGCATCTTAAGATGGTTAGAGACAGTAATTCAGACAGTAATTAAGAAAGTTAAATTAATTAACTTTTGAACTAGTGGAGTTAGGTGACTGTGTCAAATTGGGTAATTGAAGTTCTTCGTGCCAGAAACCCATCCCAACATTGAGATTTTGAAAAAGCGGCCTCTAGTAACAGCTACGAAGTAATGAAATTCAACCGAATTCGATGGCTATCACTGTTAAAGCCGTTGCATTTTGTTGAATTTCATTACGCCACAACAATTACTAGAGGACGCGTTTTAGAAATCTAAAAGCTCGGATGGGTTCCCCGCATGAAGAACTTCAATTCTCCCATTTGACACAATCACCTAACTTCACTAAATAAAAAGTTAATTAATGTAACTTACCTAATTACTGTCCTAAATGATATCCTTAACTACCTTAAGATTCCTGCCGCTACAGAAAAAGCAATTCTGAGAGCCCCGAGCAAATATCGCATTTTCCTGATTTTTTTAGAAGGTTGGACACATTTCTTGAAACACCCTATATATATATGGCATTTTTAGGGCTTTTTTATTGTCTGACACAACAATAATGGACACCAGCGGATAATATAGCCAAGGAACGTATTGGGAGCCTTAATTCCGCTGTTTTAACTGTATCGTAATGATTGTTATATGGTAATAATTGTGAGTCAGCTATTGTAATATTACTGCAATCTAACCTACTGCAGTGAATTAGTACACTGCAGCGCCGTTAACGTCAATTTTCTAGGCTTGTAGGCTACGGTGTAACCACACTAATTTCTAGCTCGACAAGGCTCATCCCAGCAACGTGTGCATGCCGGTGCAATATCTACAATGAGGATTGAAGTGAAGTCACCACGTTTTCTATCTGGCACAAGCGACACGTTTCTATAAGTTTTTCAGTCGTACTTCCAGGTTTTTTGTGACACCATTTCATTCGATCGGTGGCGGTCAAAAGACGTTGGGTAACTTGCACCACCTTCCTTGACGGAAGTGACTCCGTGGCAAAAACGCTGTCCTATGGAAATTTTCATGCAAAGTACAGACCGGCGGCAGGTTTGCGTGTCATCTACTTCGGACCAGAGGCGTGAGGTGGCAACACACTCAAGGTGTTTCATTACGGAAATGTACGGCACACAAACTGGAAAGCACATACCAGAACAAAACGTTTCGCTAATGGGGAACTTATTTCGACGAAAGCAAGAACCTCCCAGAAAGTTTCTCTGATGTGTAAAAGATAGCTGACGATGAAGAACATGGGGTCCATAAGAATTTCGGATAGAACGTACGTACGAAACAAATAAATGTTAAGTATACTCTACATCAAGACTCATTGTGTGGTTAACGTAAGTGCAAGTCGGAAGTCGGAAAAGGGCACTTCGGAAGTCCCTTCCGGGGAAGTGCCGGACCAGTGATTTTTTGTCGTTGTGGTCGTCAGTGAAGACGGCAGCGGACTTGCCGTAAATACATGATATAGCGGAACAAAACAAGGACAGAGAAAGAAGCACACAGGACGACCGCTAGTCAACTTATCTTGCCGGACTTGCCGAAACGCCAGCGTAAGGAACCTAGCTTCCACGCTCCGTTCCGCACACCTAGTCCGTCCAGACTTGCCCACTAACTCTTGCCGCCGTCACACGCCGACGAGTTCGTCAGGACGTGGTCAAGCAAACAGCGCGAACTGAATGAACCTTTCTCTGATTAACTTCAGCGCGCAAAGAGTAACGCCGTCATCAGCGATGTACTGGCAACGCTTAGACGAGCCCGTATTATAGACACTTTGTTGAGAGAGACATAGAATAAACTTTATTGTAAAAGTGGTCGGGCAGTTTCCCACCCTCCGTCGTGCAGTGGTCGTGCTGCAGGTGATGGCTCCAGGTCCTTGGTCATGGGCGGTATCTACGGCTCTCCGGACAGCCCGAAGCTGCTCGGCCAGCTTGCCACTGGGGAGTGCCATCTCATCAAAATTGCCCCGCAGGTCAACTGCGATAAAAATTTAACGTCTGGTTGTGGGGAGGAATGCTGCGTGCTTCGACAAAATCATTTAACAGCGACACTGGATAAGCCTCACAATTACTTTCGAAGAGTACGGGATAATGCAATTGAAGTCGAGCTTTTTAAATACCTCTGCAACCTGCGAAACACATACCTGGGTGCTGGTGTACCTGAATCTACCAGCCAGCAGAATTGGCGCGTAGATATCTGTGAGCCATCCCATTCAGGGGCTATATAACGTGAAACTACTGAAGCAAAACGGAAAGGCCAGCTAGTTGGTACTGATTCATAATGGTGTAATAGTAGCGCAAAAAAAGACGAGGACAAGAAAGTGAACACCACAAGCGCTTACTCACAACTGAAAGCTTTATTGCTTGAACAAAAAATATATCTAAACTTGACGCTCGACTAATTCCCGCGCATGCGCATCGCGGGCAAGGCAAAAGGCAAAAACTAGAACGAAAACATTAGCACGAGGGCATCTACGTGCGTTAGTCATCCTTCTTTAGCCATATCGGAGAGGGAAGTGATGCTACTCAAGGAAAGGGGTAGCCTGTTGGGGGGCGGAGGGTTGAAGGCGATGTGTTTTTGTTCTGGTTTTTGCCTTTTGCCTTGCCCACGATGCGCATGCGTGGGAATTAGTCGAGCGTCACGTTTAGATATATTTTCTGTTCAAGCAATAAAGCTTTCAGTTGTGAGTAAGCGCTTGTGGTGTTCAATTTCTTGTCCTCGTCTATTTTTTGCACTACTATTACACTATTATGAAACTACTCACAACCACATATAATGCCATGTTTGTTTGAATCGTTCCTAACTTCTAACCTTGATAGTTCATATCAAAACTGAAACACCAGAATAATTACGCTGCATAGCCGGCAATGACTGCGCCGATAAACGTGCGCAATCGGTTCATGAACAAGACCTGGGGATGCCCATACCACTCTCTAGAAAGGACGCTCTGCGGCTAATCCAATCACTTCCTCGCCGCCTCACACTTTTGCGATCGAATACACTAGATTTTTCCAATCTATTGATTATATTGACCCGAATTTGCGACTTCGTTTGCCATTCGGACTCTCCCGTGGCGATGCAGTGTTGCTGTCTCGAACGTGGTTGGGTGTGCCACTTACGAACTTCATATTCTTATCTCATTGGAATGGCCAACAGTGCGGCATGCAACATATCCGGCCGTGAGGAGACCATTGAGCAGATGCTATGCCACTGCCAGTCCTATCAGACTCAACGACGTCTTCTAGGAGCCAAACGCCGTCGTCTTGACGCAAAACCACTACAGGAAAAGAAGATCCAGAAACCTTGGCCTAGGGTTTCGTGCATGCACAACACCAAAAAAAGCGCTATTGATCTATATACTGAAAGACGACCGGACTTCACGAGCGTCTGTGAACAACCAGCGCGAATTCGTGTTGGGTGTGTTCACACTAACTGTTCATTTCCTCTTTTCTATACCCTTCTCTATTTTATCTAACAATTCCACTTCCTCCCACGTATAGGGCAGCAAGCGGAGCCAAAGCTTGGTTAACCTCCCTGCCTTTCCTCTTCGTTTCTCTCTCTCTCTCTCTGTGGTAATCTGCTGTTGAACTTTCTCTTAAACTTTCTGCTGATCTGTTGTTGCGGCAGCGGATTCTCTCTTCATCTATTCTGCCTTCCTAGATCGCCTGCGTTGCATTAAGGTCGCGTGGTGCTCTTGTCGGGCCGCTGCCGCAGCTTCATTCATAGCCGATTCCTCCCGACTGACTGTGGTTACGACGAGTTGCATTTCAAGCGGCTCTAGCCACTTCTGCCGTAGCGGACTTTCTCTGTCTTCCCCGCCCTCGAAGACGGATCTACAGTCATAAGCCCAGGGGACTGTTAAGCACTCCCAGGAGACGAAAAACCTCATTAAGAAACGTCAAAGCATGAAAGCCTCAAACGCACCAGAAAAAATAGAATTGGCAGAGCTTTCGAAGTTAATCAATATGCGTTAGGTAGCCGACATAAGAAGATATGATGCGGACAGAATTGAACGTGCTCTAAAGAACAAACAAAACCTCAAAGCGCTCAAGAGAAAACTGCAAAATTCAGATCTGGTTTTGCATTCTCTTGCAAACCGCAAGAGAATGCAAAAACCAGATGTATGCACTGGAGACAAGGAAGGCAACGGCACTACCAGTATACATAGCATAGTTAAAATAGCTGAGGAGTTTTACAGAGATCTGTAGAGTAGCCGAGACAACCAGAACGATAATGTGAGAAGTAACAGTAACCCAAACGAATCGGACATCCCACCAGCAACGACAGGGGAAGTAAAGACAGCCTTGGAGAGAATGCAAGGAGGCAAAGCCGCTGGTGAGGATCAGGTAAAATGAGATCTGCTGAAAGCCGGTGCACAGATGGTGGCAGAAAAAGTAGCCACCCTGCATACGAAGTGTCTCTTGACGAGGAGGGTACCAGAATCGTGGAAGAATGCTAACACCACCTTAATCCATACGAAAGGGGACATCAAGGACTTCGCCAATTACAGGCTGGTCCGTTGTCTACAAGTTATTTACAAAATTTGTAGCTAATAGCATTAAGACAACGTTAGAATTCATTCAACCTAAGGACCAAGCAGGATTTCGTACAGGCAACTCGAGAATAGACCATATTCACACTATCAATCAGGTGGTAGAGAAATGCGCGGAATGTAACCCACTTCAACATATAGTCTTCATTGATTACGAGAAGACATTTGATTCGGTCGAGATATCAGCAGTCGTGCAGGCACTGCGGAATCAGGGTGTCCACGAATCATATCTAAAAGCACTGGAAGAAACCTACAGCGGCTCCACGGCCGCGAAAGTCATCCATTAGGAAAGAGACAAAATTCCAATAAAGAAGAGCGGGATAGGTTGAGAGAACAGGAGAAAGTGCCTCAGTCAGGCTGGCCTACGTTTCGATAGGAGGGCCTATCTTTTTCAAAGACGCCTTGTCATTTCGGGCGTGTTAGATTTAAGGGGTTAGTGTTGACGTCATGTTCAGCGGTGGGGCGTCTCGCTGTTGGCAATTCCTGCCTGGAAATGATGTCAACACTAACCCCTTAAAACTAGCACGTCAAGAATGACAAGGCGCCTTTGACAAAGATAGGTCCTGCTATCGAAACGTCGGTCACATTGTCTGAGCCACTTTCTTCTGCTCGTTCAACCTATCCCACTCCGTTTTTCCATCTGTCGGCTCCCATCTTGACTTTGCATAAAGGAGAGTGTAAGACAGGGCGATACGATCTCCCCAGAAATAATGCATAAACTACTACTAATACAGAGGCATTCTAAGTTGGACTAGGTGGTTCATGAGCATTGTGGCGGAACAGCGCAATATACGTTAGAGTGAAACACACTGGACCCAGCGGAAACATCGGTGAGACCTTTGTGTTTCTCTCCCCCATATCTTGCACTGTGCTGCCGTTATGCACAATTGATATCTGCTTGCAAGAGAAACTACTTTAAAATCTTTACAATAAATTGCCAGAGGGCGCTTCATGTTAATGCACTTCATGCTGTGTTAATATTGCCATGTGGCTTTAACATAGCTTTTATTATCTGATCACAAATAAATCACTTCTTTAGGCAGCGTCGAAGATTTTTCAGTTCGCAACCTGAAAGTAGCGCGCTTCTAATAAACGAAGTGATTGTACAAAAGCCGACTGTGTCTTCGAAGAGAAGGAATAAGCAAGCAATTCATTCGGAAGGATTGCCAAGGTTGCGTCATTGTCACACAATTTTGAATGCTTGATTCATGTAAGGTCAAATGAAGCATTTACTTCGATTGGTCGGAACATTTTGCAACTCCACATTCCGAAACTACGCGGCTTCAAAGAGATCGGAACTATGCAAAATAGCAGTTATATCTTCCATAATAAAGAACAATGAAAACATTTTAGTATTTAAGAATAACAAAGATTGTGTTAGCGCGACGCAATTCGGTGCAATTGATTCGAGTGAGCCCATTCTCTTTCGACGACGTGGAAAACTTTATCAGTTATCGTCACAGGTGGGCACTTCCAAGCTCGTATACGAAGCTTAGAAAAACAGAGAGCTGAGCTAGTTGGTAAGTATTCATTCTAAAGCGACAGGGCATGCACACGGCGTTTGTGGTGTCCTGATTTCTTTCTTGTGTCCGTGTTTGCACGCCCTGTCTTTTCAGAATGAATCGTATAGGAATACTCCCCTTGCCACCGCCCCACGTGTACGGTAGCCAACCGAGCCAGAGCTTGGTTAAGCCCTCTGCCTTTCCCTATCTATCTATCTATCTATCTATCTATCTATCTATCTATCTATCTATCTATCTATCTATCTATCTATCTATCTATCTATCTATCTATCTATCTATCTATCTATCTATCTATCTATCTTGCACCATTATGTAACTACGCAAAACACTGAAGGTAACATAAGAGGAGAGGAAAGCACAAACAGGCGCCTGTTTGTGCTTTCCTCTGCTCTTGCGTTACCGTCCGCTTTTTGCGCAGTTACATAATGCATCATTACCAACTCGCCCAACGTACCACTCTTCTGCTATCCAGCACTATTAGGCAGCTTCAGCTGAACGTCCGCAGCAACTCTGCGTGCGCAGGCTAACAGCCTTTCCAATAGATGTCTGTATGCGGAGAGCTGCTCGAGACGCGCAACTGAAACTGCCTATTTTTCTAGCTTCTGCACCATTTTCGTGAAGTTATGTATGCAGAAAACGATTAAATTGGCAAAAAATGAAACGACTGTATTAGCTATTTTTAAACTCTAATTTACTCCTTTCGCTAATGTTATACGGAACGATTGGTACGTAACAGGCGAAGGCGTATCGCTGAGTACTTTGAAATATGTAATCCTTTACGTACATCGGGAAAAATCTATTCGCCCACAGATGGACGAACTCACGCGAGACACAGCTTGTCTTCGAAGAGCGATGTTTCTTGCGGTTTATCCTGGAAAGCCACTGGAGGCAGCAAAGTGGAAAACTACTTGCGGGAAAAATCGCTGGAAGATAGTATATGAGAAATAAAAGCCTATTAGGCATCGCGTTTTTAAGACAGGGTAATACGAGAACGTTTTGCATAATTTTCGAAATGACGTTTTTAAAGCCGTTCGTCAGCAGTCGCTTTAGTGTATCAGACAGGTGGCTGGAACAAAAATGTATGGTTTTTGCTTTCGCTCTTCTGCTATTTATTATACCGCTTGTCAACGCTGTGGTAGAGAGAGACTGAGAGGCAAGAGAAACGATGGCCGAGTATTATTTTCAATTCAGAGCGGCTGAATTGAGTAATAATGCAATCGCCCGCCTATCGAGAATATGTACGTGTGTGCAGGAGCGGACCAGTGTACCTGTTCCGCAAGCGAGCTGGTTTGTGTGTGCGTCAGGGTGCGATCGATCTAGAGCTGCCAAAAATTCAGGGCCAAATGAATCCTCATGCGAGGTCATGGACAAGTTGAACCTTCATGCTATTACCAGACGGTTTCTAACAACTGAGAAAAAGTATTTTTTACAAGATAACGTCAGCATGCCTAAAGCAATATCTACACCTACATGACCATGGTAGCCATATGCATTGCTGCTTTGCATAAAAACATACAAACATATGTCATAATGTGATTGAGATGGCGTTTTGGTGCAATTTCCTCAACGCTCACGTGAACTTGTGATACTTCATTCGCAAACCGCAACAGCTTATGACGTGTGCGATGACGCTGCTGTGAGCATCATAATATTGTCTTTTATTCGAGTGCTTGCGGAAATATAATTAGAGAACTATACTACAGCTACGCTAGAGTCGGACTTCACATGTGGCGTTGATTTGCTATGCAATCACATTCAAATGATACTGGAATGTAAGTATTCCTAATAGCAATTTCGCTTATATCATCGATAACGCGTAAGGTGTCTTAGAATAAGATGGAGCGTGTTGGTAGCACGGAGACGAATTCATTAAACCCAACTCGATTGTGCATGTACAAAGTTGGAAAATAGGAAACTGTGTCAGAACCTGCATACATATCAGCGTGCAGGTTCCTCTATGACGACTTAGGGCGTGTGGGTTCGTGGGGTATGTCTGATGAACATGTAAAAATACCAAAAGCTTGAGCATAAATTCTCCATATACAGGATCAATATGATGCATCATGACGCTCTTGTCAGTCGTAGATCATATACGCAACAGCTACATTGAATGCCTGCCCCAAAACATGCACGTGATATTACTTAGTTTATGTTGTCCTGGATATCCCTAAATGACCAAAGTGCGTTTTTATGAGATGGTTCCATTCAGCATATTGGGTAGTTCATACTAAATGTAATGAGGGCCCTTGCGTCCGATATATTAAGGTATTAGTATGGAACAGCGACCAAAAACAACCTAATAGAAATGTGACGTCACATAAAGGTTTTCCGTCAGTTTTTTTTATTATGATGTGCACCTAACCTGTGCCTTCTAGTACTTGCACTTCCACCCGTTCTTCACACCTCGCCCGTCCTCTATTTTTTTTCATTTTTACAATTTTTCAGTGGTGCTTTCATTTTAGCTCTGCGGTGCAGTATGCCAGGCCGTAAAGCTTCGAAGATTTCAATAAAAAAAAACAATGGACTTTTTTCTAAAATTCAACAAGTCAGTGTTATTTTCTTCTTCTTCTTAAGATAAAAAGAAGTCATCTAGGGTACGATCGCACCCATAAACACCATCTATTCGCGTCCATAAAATATAGTTTTGTCATGCTATGCTCGCTTGTTTGGAGCACCTTTTGTGATTTCATGCCAGGTTTGGCGTTTTTGGAAGTGTTCATGTTTTATCTCTTAGCTCTTTCCATACTGTCAACACAAAAAATAATTTGTCTGTATCATATGAGCCCCACTGATTAAAATTTAGAGCATTCATTTCCCTTATCTCAAATAGAAGAGTAGTGACATCGGCACACTTTGGACTGCCAACTTTGCGAATCCAAAGAGAGCAAGGGAGCCGTCGGTTCTCATACTGTATCCGTACTACGCGCTTACAGCAGTTAAACCAAAGCAGGTGTTTACGATGCTCTCACTACCTAAAAGCAATGGGGCAAGCATGGTGAGGGGCATGCATGGTGGCATGCATGGGCCATGCATGGTGAGGAATTCCATTTCGTATGGGCCTAATTACCAGCTAGTCGCTCGCTATTGTAAGGCTCCTTCCCCACCATGCAATCGAGAAACAGCACAAACATAGCGTATCAGTGGATACGGATCATTGTGGTATATATGGTAACGACCGTGTGGATTGAGGCCACCCGATCTACACATGACAGTGACCACTCCGCAGATATACCGTTCTCCAGAACCGACGCAGCTACAAGACTTCGTTCGTTGGCAAGTGAACTCACACTTGCTTAGTGGAGCTCTGCGGAATTCACCAACGCTTGTCTACACAGCTTGGATCCCAATCTCCCGCTCCGTCTTCCGTCGGAAATATCGCGAGCTGAGAAGACGCCTCTGTGCCACCTGTGGCCTTGTCGTGGCCTTCACGAATGCCTACTCCGGTCTGAGTGGAATGGCCAACAGCTCTATAATGAACTCACCATGCAATAACTGCAGCTGCGAAGAAACGATCTCCCATCTTCTGTGTGAGTGTCCCCATTTCAGTGCGCCAAGACAAGAACTTTCGTATGCGCTAGATAAACTTGATAATCGCCCGTTAACGGAACAAAGGGTTTTGGGACCTTGGCCGAGTCCATCGTCAGCACAGAATGCTTTGAAAGCATTATTGCGCGTCTCGCGAACACCTGGTCTTAGAGACAGACTCTAAGCAGTGTCGTATTCTCCTTTCCTTTTTTCTCTCTTTTTTTCTTTTCTTGCTCTCCTTGTTTTTAGTAACATCTCTCTTCTATCATCTTTTATCCCCCTTACCCCCTTCCCCCAGCACAGGGTAGCTAGCCGGTCTAAGAAATGGCTAACCTCCCTGTCTTTCCGCTTGTTTCTTCGTTCCTTCATTTGTTGTCATTGCTCACTACACTAACTTTTAAACAGCAAAACTTCCTTCAAGATTTTATTTACAGATACTGCAAAAAAAGACCAAAACAATAACAAGGAATGCAAACATCAAAACACATGATTGGGCACTTGTCTGACAAACTGCATGTGGTAGTGGTCCCAACGAACTGTCGAGATTATCCCAAGTGTCAACTGCGCACGGGAACAAAGAATATTTGTAATAATCAATAACAGATCTGAATGGTGACAGGGCTAGTATGACTGGTGAAAGAAAAGAGTGTAGCTATGTGGACATATTGACGCACAATGTTGCGTAATATGATCAGCCGATCGCACATACGTCGGTGTTCTAAGCGAATCAGCGATAAAGCTCCGAAGGAAAGAAGTTGCGGTCGTAGCGTATAAAAAGAATCTGATTGCTTTCCGCTGGGCGGACTCAAGTTTATCTGCGTTATTTGCAAGATGAGGTTACCACACAGTTGACACACATTCAAGGAGAGGCCTCACAAGTGACCTATAGTGACCTACATAGGCTATAAGCTTGCATTCTTTCGTGGTGGCCTTTAAAGTTCTTCTCAAGTAACCAAATTTTTAAACGATTTTGCAGAAATAAGTTCAATATGTTTGTGCCACATTAAGTTTGGAGAGAATGCAACGCCAAGTCACTTGAATTCCAGGACGTTTCCTAGTGTATGTTCGGCATTGCCATACCTAAAGCTATACATTGTCATATTTGCTTCAAGCATTATCTTTTTTTTTGTTTTTTTTTTGTTCACATGTAAAAACCCACGCCCTTCCTACCGAATGGCCAGATTCATTTTACGATTAGTTTGAAAAAAAAATGCTGGTGTTCTTACCGTAGAGTAAACGCTTCAGAGGGCTGAGAGAGACTTACAAGCAGACGGAAATAATATGGAAGTGTAGTTTGGCTCCATATTTTCAATCAAGCTAAGAAAACGTTCACGCAGAGTGCACTTTTGACGTTCCTTGCTACTTGCTCTCTTGCGAACGCGAAGGTAAAATTTAATTTTACTCGATCTTGTCAAAATAGGGAACCTCGTTACAGAACGCGCGATGGAAGGCACGAAAAAAAAAAACGCCAGGCCTGCGCTGAAACCGCAGCACAGTCACAGCGAAAGCTGGAAGAGCGGCGTTACTAGAGCCCGTTAAGCTCTCTTGGGGCTACAATACAAGTACACTAGAAAGGTACCCACTGCGCCATAAATCCACAACTTTTGTGAAGTTAGGAAGCACCTACTAAGCCATTATTCGTCATTATGAGGAGAAGCGAGACACCAGCTACGCGTCTGTAAGGCATTATGTGCACTTTGTTGACGCGACGACTGATGACGATGAAGAATTATGGCTCAGCCCTTTGTAATGGGTTCGAATCTTTAAACGGCCCACCAGTTATGTAATTTGCATTGAGGGAGCCCGGTCGCTATTTCCCTCTCCCGTCATGCTGTATAACATACGCTGACGTGGGAGAGAGACGTGGGGGGGGGGGGGGGGCGAAGAACTTTACTGAGACCCCGAAGAAATGGATCATGCGCTTATGGGCTTCCTTGGCAACCAATACAAGTGCACTTGCGAGGAACCCACTACGCTATAAATCATTGTAATTTTACTGAGACCCCGAGGAAGTGGATCATGCGCTTATGGGCTTCCTTGGCAACCAATACAATTGCACTTGCGAGGGACCCACTACGCTATAAATCATTGTAATTTTGAGAAGTAGGGCGGCAGGCACTGTGCCATTTTTCGTCATTCTACGGAAAGCGTTGGTACCTGCTAAACGCGTGTAAGGCATTATGCGCACTTTGTTGATGCTGTGCCTGATGACGATGAAGAATTATGGCAGAGTCATTTGTAATGGGTTGGAAGCATTCAACAACCTACTCGTTGCGCAATTCGCATTGTGTGACGCCTGGTTACAGAATTCGCGTTGTGCGACGCTTGGTGCTTATTTTACTCTTCTACCACGCTATATCGCATGTGCTAATGTGGTTCCTTCCTGACATAAAGCCTGTATAGGACCTTTTGGCAAAGCAGTTTCAAGCACCGGCATGGCTCAGAGGTTGAATACTGGGCTCCCACGCAGAGGGCCCAGGTTCGAACCTCGTTCCATCCTGGAATTTTTTTCTTCAGTTTTTTTAAGTGCGAAGCATTTCTTAGCGAACTTCTGCGACTTTGAGCGTATCTATCTATCTATCTATCTATCTAGCCGCCTACGACTTTGTGCTCTCCTGGCCGTTTCGTTAATCGGATGTATACCAAAATTGGTGTGTCATAACATGGCCTTATTACGAACATAAACGACAGGTCATATCATGAAAATCATGACACGCATGTCATGAACAGCATGATTTACATTCCACGGCCTTTGGGCTCCCTGGCCGTTCCGTTAATCGGATGTATACCAAAATTGGTGTGTCATAACATGGCCTTATTACGAACATAAATGACAGGTCATATCATGAAAATCATGACACGCATGTCATGACCTGTCATGAACAGCATGATTTACATTCCACGGCCTTTGGGCTCTTGCGGCCGTTCCGTTCATTTCATATATACCAAAATTGGTACGGCGTGACAAGAGTTCATGACGAACATAATTACAGGTCCTAACATGCAAATCATGACGCGCATGTCATGTGTAGCATGATTTACATGACATGGTCTCGGGGCGCTCGCGGCCGTTTAAATGAAGGGATACATACGAAAACTGGTATGACGAGACATTTCTGTTTGACGAACATAACTGACACGTGGTAACATAAAAAGCATGATATGCATGTCATGTATGACATGATTTACATGCCACGCTCATGGCGCACTCGCGGCCGTTTCGCTAGATTGATATACACCAAAATTGGTAATGTGCGATGTGACTTTATGAAGAACATGAATAACAGGTGGTAGCACGAAAACCATGACATCAATGACATGTATGTCATGATTTACATGCCACGCTCATGGTGCATTCGTGTCCGTTTCGCTTGCTTGATATACACCAAAATTGGTGTTACGCGACACGACTGTATGACGAACGTATGTGAGACGTGGTAACATGAAAATCATGACATGCATGTCATGTACGGCTTGATTTACATGCCACGCTCATGATGCGCTAGCGGCAGTTTCAGTAGATTGATATACACCAAAATTGGTATTGCGCGATGTGACTGTATGAAGAACATGAATGACAGTTGGTAAGATGAAAACCATGACATGCATGTCATGTATGTCATGATTTAATTGCCACGCTCATGATGCATTCGCGGCCGCTTCGCTAGCTCGTTGTACACCAAAATTGCTATTGCGCGAAGCGACTGTACGACGACGGTAAATGAGACGTAGTAACATGAAAATCGTGACATGCATGACATGCACGACATGATTTACATGTCATGCTCATGACGCACTCGTGCCGTTTCGCTTGCTTGACACACCAAAATTTGTATTGCGCGCCGCGACTGCATGACGAACGTAAATGAGAGGTGGTAACATGGAAATCATGACATGCAGGTTATGTATGTCATGATTTACATGCCGCGCTCATTGTGCATTCCCGGCCGTTTCGCTAGCTTGGTACACACCAAAATTGGTATTGCGCGACGCCACTGTATGACGAACGTAAATGAAAGGTGGTAACATGATAATCATGACATGCATGAAATGTACGACATGATTTACATGCCATGCTCATGGCGCACTCGTGGCCGTTTCGCTAGATTGATATGCACCAAAATTGGTATTGCGCGATGTGACTGTATGAAGAACATGAATAACAGGTGGTAACATGAAAACTATGACATGCATGCAATGTATGTCATGACTTACATGTCACGCTCATGGTGCATTCGCGGCCGTTTCGATAGCTTGATATACACCAAAACTGGTATTGCGCGATATCTGTATGATGAACATTACTGACAGGTGGTAACATGAAAAACCATAATATTCATGTCATGTATGGCATGATTTACATGCTCTACTCATGGCGCACTCGCGGCCATTTCGCTCCTTTCATATACACCAAAATTGGTATTGCGCGATGTGACTGTATGACGAACATAAATGAGAGGTCTTAACATGCGAATCATGTTATGCATGTCATGTACGGTATGATTTACATGCCACTGTCATGGTGCTCTTCCGGCCGTTTTGTTAACGTGATATATACCAAAATTGGTATGGCATGACACGAGTGCGTGATGAACATAAACGACAGGTCATGCATTTATATACCAGAATATGCGTTTCATTGGCATGGTGTACACTAGATTGTGCATGCATGCGTGCATGGCAAACATGCGATATATGGTGGACTAGATGCCATGGCATGAATGATTTCATTTGGCTCAAAGACAAACAAGGCGATGTATGCAGCTCTTTGCTGGCTGCTTCGCATTACATCGATTCCCACAGTGCGTGGGATCTGCCGAATTTTTTTTCTTATTTCGAGCGATACTGGTTACGGACACCGGCGGCGGCGGCGGCGGCGGCGGACAACTACGGCGCCAAAAACGGCCGGTGAAATGATCTCATAACAGCTTTCGCTGTAAAACGTTCGCCTAGTAAACTCCCTGTGGCGTCGCATGGAATTACGCAAAGCCCGAAAGGGTCGTAAAATGGGCAGTAAAATTTCCCTTTTCAAAACGTCAAACACTCATACCCTTGACGTAGGCTCTAAAGCTTCTCGTTGCAATTTCGTCGAGAAGTTCTGTGTGCTTTTAGTAGCAAAACCGATGACTTTACGTAAACATTTTCGCATTCGTTGACATTTTTGCTTCGTGTGTAAACAAAGCTGTGATCATGTGTGTCAGGCGACGTAAAATTCTACTTATCTCGTATAAGAAGAAGGAAGCCTTGTGTGGTGTATTTATTCAAGAACACTAAAGCGCGTAACCCAAACCATACCTCTGTAAACAAATCTTGGCCTGTCAAAACGAATGCCAGGTGTTTTTTTAGCCTGCCAAGTAATGGAATGTATGCGGCGCTGTGTGTGTATGCTCTTGTAAATCTTACGAATTTCAGTAAAAAATGTTCAGAAGGCCTACACTAACATCGAGTGTAAATTTTATGCTCGGCTATCATTGTATACTAAGACTCGAGAGTTAAAACTTTAAAAAAACGCGGCAGATTCCACGCGTTGTGGGAATCGGTTTCATGCGAAGCAGTCAGCGAGTACTATATAGAGGAATACTATAGCATTATGAGAGGGTGATATGTATCGTAATTAAGTTTAATAAGAGGTACAAGATGAAAGTGGTACAGGCCTACGCGCCTACATCCAGCCATGATAATCAACTAGTTGAACGCTTCTACGAAGACGTAGAATCAGCAATGAGTAAGGTAAAGACACAGTATACTGTACTGATGGGCGACTTTAATGCAAATGTAGGCAAGAAGCAGGCTGGAGATCATGCAGTTGGGGAATATGGCATCGGCTCTAGAAATGAGTTACTAGTAGAGTTCGCAGAACGCAATAATTTACGGATCTTGAATACCTTCTACAGAAAACGGGATACTTATAAGTGGACGTGGAGGAGTCCTAATGACGAAACTAAAAATGAAATAGACTTCATAATGTGCGACCACCCGGGCATTGTATAGGATGTGGAAGTAGTTAACAAGATCCGATGCAGTGACCATAGAATGGTAAGATCTAGAATTCAACTAGACGTGAGGAAGGAACGGCAGAAACTGATACGCAAGAAGCCGATTAATGAACTAGCTCTGGGAGGGAAAGTACAGGAATTCAGAGTTTCACTTCAGAATAGGTACGCGGCTTTAACCGAGGAAACCGACCTTAGCGTTGACGCAATCAATGATAATCTGACTAGTATCATTAAGGAGTGTGCAGTGGAAGTCGGGGGTACAGTCGTTAGACAGGACACTGGTAAGCTATCCTAAGAGACGAAAAACCTCATTAAGAAACGTCAAGCCATGAAAGCCTCAAATGCAACAGACAAAATAGAGCTGGCGGAGCTTTCGAAGTTAATCAATAGGCGTAAAGCAGCCGACATAAGAAAAGTATAATATGGAGAGAATTGAGAGCATGCTCTAAAGAACGGAAGAAGCCTCAAAGCTACGAAGACAAAACTGTGCATAGGCAAAAATCAGATGTATGCATTAAGGGACAAGGAAGGCAAGGTCACAACCAGTATGGATAGAATAGTTGAGGTAGCGGAAGAGTTCTACAGAGATCTGTACAGCAGCTGAGACAGTCAGGATGATAATGTAAGAAGCAGTAATATCCCAGAGGAATCTGACATCCCACCAGTATTGACAGGAGAAGTAAAGAAAGCCCTAAAGAGAATGCAAAGAGGCAAAGCCGCTGGTGAGGATCAGGTGACATCAGACCGGTTGAAAGACGGTGGAGAGATTATGTTAGAAAAACTGGCCACCCTGCGTACGAAGTGTCTCTCGACGGGGAGGATACCAGAATCTTGGAAGAATGCCAACATCATCTTGATCCATAAGAAAGGGGACGTCAAGGACCTGAAAAATTACAGGCCCATCAGCTTACTGTCCGTTGTCTACAAGCTATTTACAAAAGTAATTGCTAACAGAATTAATACGACATTAGAGTTCAATCAACCAAAGGACCAGGCAGGATTTCGTACAGGCTTCTCAACAATAGACCATATTCATACTATCAATCAGGTGATAGAGAAATGCGCGGAATACAACCAACCACTATACATAGCCTTCATAGATTACGAGAAGGCATTTGATTCGGTGAATACATCAGCAGTCATGCAGGCACTGCGGAACCAGGGCATCGGCGAAGCCTATATAAACATAATGGAAGAAATCTACAGCGGATCCATAGCCACTATAGTCCTCCATAAAGGAAGTGACAGAATCCTAATAAAGAAGGACGTACGGCAGGGAGAGACGATATCTCCAATGCTATTCACCGCGTGTTTACAGGAGGTTTTCAGGGCCCTAGATTGGGAAGAATTAAGGATAAGAGTTAATGGAGAGTATCTCAGTAACCTACGATTCGCTGATGACATTGCATTGATGAGTAACGCGGGAGACGAATTACAGCTCATGATTACTGAACTGGAGACGGAAAGTAGAAGAGTAGGTCTGAAAATTAATATGCATAAAACTAAACTAACGTGGAACAATCTTGGCAGAGAACAGCGCTTTGCGATAGGTGGCGAGACACTGGAAGTTGTAAAGGAGTACGTCTACTTAGGACAGGTAGTAACCGCGGAGCCGAACCATGAGAGTGAAATAACTAGAAGAATAAGGATGGGATGGGGCTCATTCGGCAAGCATTATCAAATCACGAATGGTAGTCTACCACTACATCTCAAGAGGAAGACATATAACAGCTGCATCTTACCGGCACTTAACAAGGTAGCAGAAACCTGGAGACTTATAAAGAGGGTTCAACTTAAATTGAGGATGACGCAGCGAGCGATGGAAAGGAAAATGATAGGTGTAACCTTAAGTTGGAAAACCAGTCGTTTGGTACCACTGTTGAAGCCTGGCAAGTCACCGCTCGAACTGGCATCTTATCGTCCGATCGCATTGGCCAGTTGCGTGGGCAAAGTGATGGAGAGGATGATCCTCGGACGCCTGGAGTGGTACATGGAATACAATAACATCTACCCAGATACCATGGCCGGTTTTCGCCGTGGTCGATCATCAATTGATAACGTCATCGACCTCATCACCTTCGTGGAACACGAGAAAGGCCGCAAGCGTCTTTGCGCTTCTTTGTTCCTCGACGTCAAAGGGGCCTATGACAACGTTACTCATGAAGCCGTCCTTGCCGCGCTAGAAGACGTCGGAGTGGGCGGTCGAATGTTTAAATGGATACGCAGCTACCTCTGCATGTGATCCTTTTTTGTGATCACGGAGGACGGGGACACCTCCCTACACTACAGTTATCGTGGTGTTCCCCAGGGCGGTGTGCTCAGCCCTGTGCTGTTCAATCTTACGCTGATTGCTCTCCATGCACACCTGCCAAGCACTGTTTGTTTGTCAACTTACGCAGATGATATCTGCGTCTGGACATCTGCGGTAACTCGCCTGCAGCTGCGAGCGAGAATCCAGAGAGCAGCCACTCAAGTTGCTCTGTACCTCTGTGATCGAGGCCTGGAAATTTCTACCGGAAAGTGTGCTCTTCTGGCATTTACGCGCAAACCCATGTCTAACTACAGTGTATCAATCAATGGTCAAAGCATACCGTATTGTCGATCACACAAGTTCCTGGGCGTCGTAATAGACAGAGAACTATCATGGAGTCCTCACGTCTCGTACCTGAAAAAGCGGTTGGCAGGTATTTCTCACCTCTTCAAGTTTTTCGCGGGAAAGACTTGGGGAATGTCGCCCAGTGCTATGTTACAACTGTACAGGGTGCTGTTTCTCGGTTTCCTGCGATATAGTTTGCCTGCATTAACTAACGCAAACAAGACAAGTCGACGCATGCTACAGAGTGTTCAGGCCCAGACCCTCCGGATTTGTTTAGGCCTGCCTCAAAGTGCTTCAACAGCGGCGACCATAGCTATCGCCAAGGACCACCTCATAAAGACTCATATTGAGGTTGAAGCACTGAGGACCCACATAAGGCATCTTGCCCGGACACCCCATAACCACCTAGCCTCTCTACCAGCGGACAGACCACGCACCTCCTTTTGCCGAGCAGTAACCACGCACGGCGAATGCCTACCAACTGGCTTCACACCGGCGGCGAGACCTTCGGTTCCTCCATGGTGCCTGAAACAACCAATCATCAACCTGACAATACCAGGCGTCCATAAAAAACAAGATCTGTCAGCCCCAGCTCTTAAACAGCTCGCTTTACTTCTATTGTACGAGAAGTATCACGACTCGACTAACGTTTACACCGACGGCTCCGTCCTACCGAGCAGTTCAACAGCGGCGGTCGTGATTCCAACGATCGCCACAACTATCAAGTTCAGGACGGCTCACCCAACAACATCGACGGCAGCAGAGCTCACAGCGCTTCGCGCTGCACTGCTTTTCATTAACGATCAAATGATAAAAAGGTGGACGATTTTCTGCGACTCCAAGGCGGCACTGCAGTCTCTACTGTCGACTTTGCGCCGCGGTCCGCACGAACAGTTGGTGTTTGAGACTGCCGAGATGTTCCACCACCTCACCGAGAAAGGACACTGCATTACTTTTCAATGGCTACCGAGTCACTGTGGGATTGTCGGCAATGAACGGGCCGATCAAGCTGCCCGTTCAGCCCATACAGAGGACCGCGACCTGTCGATACCACTTTCTAGTACAGACGCTGCTCGGAAGCTCCGCATGCTCGCTCGCCAATGCACCATGTCAAATTGGAATGAGCCGCATTTCATGCATGCACGACTACACTCCTTTGATCCCACGTTAAGCCTTCGACTGCCATCAAGACTTCGCCGAGGTGACGCTACCGTTCTGTATAGATTATGGCTGGGCGTCGCGTTTACCCATGCATATGCATTCCGCATAGGGATGGCCGACACCACCGCCTGTGAACACTGCGGCAACGAAGAAACAATTCGGCATGTTCTATGTGACTGTCCGAAGTATAGCACACAGAGACAATCTCTATGCCATGCTCTCGACAAGATAGACGACCAGCCTCTGTCTGAAGAAAGACTTTTACGCCATCGTCCGGACATAACGTCGCAGAAGAAGGCTTTACAAGCACTACTAGCCTTCCTGCGATCCACTGGCCTGTCAGAGCACCTCTGAGCGGAACGCCCTCGTGTGTGTGTGGTTGTGATTGTTTTTTTTTTCTTATTATTTATTTTCTCTCTCTCGCTTTCAACCCCCTATTCCCCAACCCCAGTGCAGGGTAGCATACCGGATACAAACTTCTGGTTAACCTCCCTGCCTTCCTCTACTCTTTCTCTCTCTCTGTCTCTCTCTTGAACTTTTTTAAAATGCTCAAGTCACAATATTATTTCATTTGTCCGTTCATTACTTATTCAAATGTGATGTTCCTAAATGGCCAGTAATTTCATTGGAGCCAGCCAAATAAATTTTTACGTATATTTTTATAAGAATTGAGTTTGCTGAACACTGCATGTCCGACTGCGAAAAAAGGTAGCGTTAAGTAATATTTTACCGCAGTTTCTAGGCAATCTGCTCCGGTATACCGGATTCACTAAATTCAGTGTCATTTTGGTGTTATGTGTTGGTGTTATTCGGAATCATTTATTCTCTTGGTGCCTATGAGGAAAAGGTATACCTAAAAAATAGAAACGAAGGCACACACGTTTTTTGTCTTTGTGTAGCGCAACGAAACTCGGACCCCTAGCACATTAGGATTGCTTGCGGTGTTTTCCTCTGCATTAGCGTGAATCTTGTTTTTCTCTAGTCAGCGTTTCATAAACAAAGATACGTATAGTATATGCGATCTTAAAAGAGCCTTCCGAAGCTACAAAGAATATCATGTGGCATTTCAGTGGATTCCGAGTGACTGTGGTGTCAAAGAAAATGAATGACCGATGTATTGGCAAACGCTGCTCATCATTATACACAAAACCTCCTCATTCCTCTATCCCAATGCGGCATACACCGCAAGTTACGAAGAGTAAAAGGTGAAATTTGTTTGTCCACCTGGTTCTCAAACAGCACAGATCAATCAATTTCGTATGCTGTTGACGCTAATCTTGACTGCCAATTAGACCGTCAAGCTCCTACAACGTTTCGACACACTCATGCATCGCCTAGACTCGGAACTGCTTACACAGAACACTTTTTATTTCGGATTGAGCGTGTGCTATCATTAACATATTCGTGCGGCCACGACGACGAGGATGTGCACCATATGTTGCTCGACTGTCCAAAGCTCATCACACATAGGCAGCGACTTAAAGCAGGAACTCCACTCTCCTTCTCTATCTCTCTCTATCTTTATATCTCTCCCATCCCTTCCCCCAGTTTAGGGTAGGATACCGGTCCTTCTTGACTGGTTAACACACCTGTCTTTCCTTTCTCTCCTTCTCCTCCTTCCTCCACTCGTTGGACTCGGAGCGAAGGTTGTCGTTGGAGACCATCTGGTATAAATCTCAAAGCGATGAGACTGCTTCAACATTTCTTTGTTTTATTCTTCCTGAAGAAACTAATGTTTGTGATAAATATTGAGCGGACCACATTGAAAGTCTTCACTGCGATTGTATGTGTGCTCTGATAAAACGAGATCTTTGGAATTTATGAAATGAAGGACTATATATATATATATATATATATATATATATATATATATATATATATATATATATATATATATATATATATATATATATATATATATATATATATAATATTTTTGTTTCTTAATTTTTTTTCCTTTTCTAAGAACGAAGTGGAAAGGTGTTGCCGTCAGGAATCAAGGGTGACAACAACTCCTGCACTCATTTTTTATTTCAATAAAAAAAAGCTCTATCACAACGACAAAAAATTTAGGCAACAAAAACATGCATATTTCTTAAGCTCCTTCTTTCTCTTGCATGCAAAGTTCTGCTGCGTGCCTGTAGCAAGCGTACCTCAAACAAAACAGCTTTACCACTTACAAAAAGTTACCTGCCTACTCACAGTTAAATTAGTCTCATTCACTAGCCAAAATGAGATCATAATAATAATTATTATTCTGTCATGGGTCATTCCAAGTGAAACGTCCGAGCCATAAATTCGACCACCAGCGATTCTATTTAAAAAATCAGCTGAAAGGTAACTGTGTGAGAGTGATTTCAGTGAAGTATTTTCGTTCAAAAAGTTTTCTAATCACGTGACGGCCCTTTGAATGTTCCGGCGAAAAGGAAAGTTAGGTGGGAATAAATTATGCGTATTCAACCTTGAAATCAGGTACAACGGCACATTGTGTTTTAAAGCATTCTATTGTGATTGTTTTCACGTGACGTCACATGTTAAACCACACATTAATTTTCCAGCTTAAATAGGCTTAGGAAAGAAGCAAGAAAACATGATAATTCAGACAATTTTCGTAAAAATGGCGGCAACGTTGCAACCGCAAAATTTTTTTATCTTTTGTACCAGTCAACAAAGTATCTGCTAAGCATATTTTCAGCCCGTGTAACGAAATATTTATTGAGGAAAGTGCTTAAAAGCTGACAAAAAGTGACTTTTTGGGGGAGATTCACTCGTAAATTAAGCATTGAGGCCCTCGCGATAAATATATATGAAAAGGTTCGTTATGTGCTTTAACGTCTTTCCTTGTTATGTAGAAATTTTTATTCTGTCAATTTTGCTTAAAGCGAAAAAATAATTTTGATGTCCACAAACAATGTCACTGGTAGGCATTGCTAAGGTACAGACGACCGAGGCGCGAAATATATTTCTTAAAAAGGGACAAGCAGAAGAGAAAACAGAGAAGGCAGTACCGATGTCTGCCTTCACTGCAGAACCCGTGGTTATTCTCGGCGATTTTTCAAACTTGCAAAGGGACTCCGTCAGTTTTTTATGCAAACTCTGGCAGTGTGATTTCGCATCAGTGTGTATATATTAGAACCAACATGTATAATATAATCAGATTCGTTTTCTATTAAGCGTAGTCCTCCATTCTCGTATCTAGCGATAAAAATCAAATTCAGAGCACACGTTCGTCTTCAATTTGGCTAGCGCGAAATCGACAAGGACTAAGAAGGAACACTGATGTACAGGACAGGCGCTACTCGCAACTAAGCTTTATTCAGAAAAGTCTTCCTACATATATACACAGCCGAGTGGCGCGCGCAGGCGCAATGCACATGACAGTCGACAATGCTAATCAGGATCGTGGTAGCAAAACATATTCGCATCATAACCAAGTTTCTAAGAACAGTCTTTCTTTACTGCGCAGAACAACAGAAGTGTCACTGATACATTCACGGTCTTGCTTTTTAATTTTTTAGTTCATTTTGGCGTCCGTCTAAATACCCAACTATATCTTCATCTACGACATGTTTTCCAAATAATATTAGGTGAACAGTAAAAATGGGTTAATAAGAATTTGTATATGGTCATGTATAGGTAATAACGCAAATAATACAGCATGAATTAAACTGTCAGAGGCAGACGAGCACTAATTTGACATGAATCTGTTTTTGAATCGCATTAGCCTCCAATATTATTCTAGGATGATGGTTTCATTGCCCGAAAAAATACATAAATCTTTTAGTCATCGTTTTCGTTTTCGGAATTTATAAGCCAGTGAATAATCTATTTCCGCATACTTGCTTCCGAAAGCGGTGCTGCAACACTTTCCCAAATAATCATCGAATGGCCTCCGTAGCAAAATTTCTTGCTTCATTAATCGATTGCCGCAAAAATGTTGAGAATCTTTAACGAAAGGACGTAGTTTAAGATGTTTCTTAAGATCCTGATTTATCGTCTTTCTCACTTGTTTCTTCCTGACGAGCTTGCTGGCAGCTAAAAAGGAGGAGTTGGGGGGGGGGGGGGCAAGAAGATATGTGAGCGCGCATCATGAACTTGAGAGCGCGTCATGAAACTCGTTTGCTTATAGTTCTGGTACCATCAAGACGTCATAATGGAGACACCGATTGTGTCAATCTGGGACTTCATGATGGCGTCAGATGATTTTCTGCATCACTTCATGTCGACGCCGACGGTGGTTGGTCACTTTTCATGTTTGATTATGCTTATAAAGCTTTTGCCTTATTAATAATGATTATTATGTCATACATTCATGTGTCGAAATTGTTTCGTTACTTCTTTATATTGTCAGAAAAAATGCCAGGCCTGCGCTGAAACCGCAGCACAGTCACAGCGAAAGCTGGAAGAGCGGCGTTTCTAGAGCCCGTTAAGCTCTCTTGGGGCTACAATACAAGTACACTAGAAGGGTACCCACTACGCCATAAATCACAATTTTTGTGAAGTTGGGAAGCACCTACTATGCCATTATTCGTCATTCTGCGGAGAAGCGAGGCACCAGCTACACGTCTGTAAGGCATTATGTGCACTTTGTCGACGCGACGACTGATGACAATGAAGAATTATGGCTCAGCCCTTTGTAATGGGTTGGAATTTTTAAACGGCCCACCAGTTATGTAATTTGCATTGGGTGACGCCCGTTCGGTATTCCCCTCTCCCGTCAAGCTGTATAACATACGTTGACGTGGGAGAGAGACGGGGGGGCGAAGAGCTTTACTCAGACCCCGAGGAAGTGGATCATGCGCTTATGGGCTTCCTTGGCAACCAATACAAGTGCACTTGCGAGGAACCCACTACGCTATAAATCATTGTAAAGCCTTTTGTAATGGGTTGGAAGCATTCAACAACCTACTCGTTGCGCAATTCGCATTGTGTGACGCCTGGTTACAGTATTCGCGTTGTGCGACGCTTGGTGCTTATTTTACTCTTCTACCACGCTATATTGCATATGCTAATGTGGTTCCTTCCCGACATGAAGCCTGTATAGAACCTTTTTCCAAAGCAGTTCCAAGCACCGGCATGGCTCAGAGGTTGAATACTGGGCTCCCACGCAGAAGGCCCAGGTTCGAACCTCGTTCCATCCTGGAATTTTTTTCTTATTTCGTTTTTTTTCTTATTTCGAACGATACTGGTTACGGACACCGGCGGCGGCGGCGGCAGCGGCAGCGGCGGCGGCGGCGGCGGCGGACAACTACGGCGCCAAAAAAACGCCAGGCCTGCGCTGAAATCGCAGCACAGTCACAGCGAAAGCTGGAAGAGCGGCGTTTCTAGAGCCCGTTGTAAGCTCTCTTGGGGCTACAATACAAGTACACTAGAAAGGTACCCACTACGCCATAAATCACAATTTTTGTGAAGTTGGAGAGCACCTACTAAGCCATTATTAGTCATTCTGCAGAGAAGCGAGGCACCAGCTACACGTCTGTAAGGCCATTATGTGCACTTTGTTGACGCGACGACTGATGACGATGAAGAATTATGGCTCAGCCCTTTCTAATGGGTTGGAAGCTTTAAACGGCCCACCAGTTATGTAATTTGCATTGGGTGACGCCCGCTCGCTATTTCCCTTTCCCGTCATGCTGTATAACATAGGCTGACGTGGGAGAGATACAGAGGGGGGGCGAAGAACTTTACTGAGACCCCGAGGAAATAGATCATGCGCTTACGGGCTTCCTTGGCAACCCATACAAGTGCACTTGCGAGGAACGCTGTAAATCATTGCAATTTTACTCAGACCGAAATAAAGTTTATTCATCCATCCATCCATCCATCCATCCATCCATCCATCCATTCATCCATCCATCCATCCATTCATCCGGACGAAATGAATCATGCGCTTATGGGCTTCCTTGGCAACCAATACAAATCAACTTGCGAGGAACCCACTATGCTCTGAATCATTGTAATTTTACTGAGACCCCGAGGAAATGGATCATGCGCTTATGGGCTTCCTTGGCAACCAATACAAGTGCACTTGCGAGGAACACACTACGCTATAAATTATTGTAATCTTTTAGAAGTAGGGCAGCAGGCACTGTGCCATTTTTCGTCATTCTACGGAGAGCCGTGGTACCTGCTAAACGCATGTAAGGCATTATGCGCACTTTGGTGATGCTGTGCCTGATGACGACGAAGAATTATGGCAGAGCCCTTTGTAATGGGTTGGAAGCATTCAACAACCTACTCGTTGCGCAATTCGCATTGTGTGACGCCTGGTTACAGAATTCGCGTTGTGCGACGCTTGGTGTTTATTTTACTCTTCGACCACGCTATATTGCATATGCTGTGGTTCCTTCCCGACATGAAGCCTGCATAGCACCTTTTTGCAAAGCAGTTTCAAGCACCGGCATGGCTCAGAGGTTGAATACTGGGCTCCCACGCAGAGGGCCCAGGTTCGAACCTCATTCCATCCTGGAATTTTTTCTTATTTCGTTTTTTTTTCTTATTTCGAGCGATACTGGTTACGGACACCGGCGGCGGCGGCGGCGGCGGCGGCGGCGGACAACTACGGCGCCAAAAACGGCCGGTGAAATGATCTCATAACAGCTTTCGCTGTAAAACGGCCGGTGAAATGATCTCATAACAGCTTTCGCTGTAAAATGGAGCACAGCTTCATTTGTAATCCTATGCTCGTAGGGGCCGACTTTTCGCTGAGTTTAGGCACGGCAATTTCGAGGCTTTGTATACTGAGAACTGTGCGTTTAAAGTGAATTAGTGATCTCAAATTGCGCGCCCGGTCTAAGTCACGTGGGTGAGTTTGTTTTCTAATAGTGTATTCTGAAAACGGTTACATTTCATGTCAGTTCGCTCGTATTCCTGACATGCATGAAAGAATTAGGTTCCTTTTATATTGCGCCAAGGGCTCCATTTCCGTGTCCAGAGATGCAAAATCTAAATTAGAGCATACTTCCGCCTAACGATGCAACTATTTGTTTTCTTACGACCGGCTTTCCAAAGAAATAATAACAGCAAAAATAGGCTGTTTTAAAAATTGGCATTACGTCCGCTATTGTGACATGAATTCGTTTTTGAATGGCATTAGCCTGCAATTTTATTCCAGGATGATGCTTTCATCACCCACAAAAATAAAAAAATTTTTAGCCATTTTTCTTATTTCTTGCGGAATTTGTAGATAACTGAATAATTTATTTCCGAGTATACTTGCACCTTGAAGTGTTTCTGAAACGCTTTTTCAAGTAATCATCGAATTACGTCACTATAGGAGTTGATTGCCTCATAAATCGATTGCCGGCAAAAAAAAAATAGAATCCTTGAAGAACGAGGGTAGTTACACGTATTTGTCCCACGCTTTAACTCTTTCCCTCTTTTTGCCTCCCGACGAGCGCGCTGGACGCTACACAGGGGGTGATGACGAAGGGGAAAGAAGCTACGGGGTGATTCCACGAGAGATCGAACATATCCTGTCCGGTCGATATTTTTGTTTTGCCTGCGTTTTTTATATCTTATGCGGGCACATTCAAAGCGCACGGAACCGCAAATTTTATTTCCAAGAAGCTCTCCCAGCGCGCCAAAAAAGTGTTTGAAGGTGGCGGCGCGGGCATTCTGTTTTTGCTCGCTGCAATGTTTTCGGATTTCACGGCCGAATTTAACGCGAACTATAAATGGTGTGGTAGTACGGGAAGCCGAGCTAGTTGGTACGAATTCATAGTGCAATAGCGCAACAAACACAGGGACACAGGCAAGAGAGACGATGCCTGTGTCCCTGTGTTTGCTGCGCTCTTGCACTATGTATAAATGATGTGTCGAAATTTTTTTTGCTGGTTTTAATACGCATTACTGTGAATTACATCCATGCTTTTTTATGCCATCCTCAAAAAGAAGAAAATGTGAAAAAAACGCCAGGCCTGCGCGGAAACCGCAGCACAGTCACAGCGAAAGCTTGAAAAGCGGCGTTTCTAGAGCCCGTTAAGCTCTCTTGGGGCTACAAGTACACTAGAAAGGTACCCACTACGCCATAAATCACAATTTTTGTGAAGTTGGAAAGCACCTACTAAGCCATTATTCGTCATTCTGCGGAGAAGCGAGGCACCAGCTACACGTCTGTAAGGCATTATGTGCACTTTGTTGACGCGACAACTGATGACGATGAAGAATTATGGCTCAGCCCTTTGTAATGGGTCGGAATCTTTAAACGGCCCACCAGTTATGTAATTTGCATTGGGTGACGCCCGGTCGCTATTTCCCTCTCCCGTCATGCTGTATAACATACGTTGACGTGGCAGAGAGACGGGGGGGGCGAAGAACTTTACTGAGACCCCGAGGAAATGGATCATGTGCTTATGGGCTTCCTTGGCAACCAATACAAGTGCACTTGCGAGGAACCCACTACGCTATAAATTATTGTAATTTTACTCAGACCCCGAGGAAGTGGATCATGCGCTTATGGGCTTCCTTGGCAACCAATACAAGTGCACTTGCGAGGAACCCACTACGCTATAAACCATTGTAATTTTTGAGAAGTAGGGCGGCAGGCACTGTGCCATTTTTCGTCATCTACGGAGAGCGTTGGTACCTGCTAAACGCATGTAAGACATTATGCGCACTTTTTGATGCTGTGCCTGATGACGATGAAGAATTATGGCAGAGCCCTTTGTAATGGGTTGGACGCATTCAAGAACCTACTCGTTGCGCAATTCGCATTGTGTGACGCCTGGTTACAGAATTCGCGTTGTGCGAGGCTTGGTGCTTATTTTACTCTTCTACCACGCTATATTGCATATGCTAATGTGGTTCCTTCCCGACATGAAGCCTGTATAGGATCTTTTTGCAAAGCAGTTTCAAGCTCCGGCATGGCTCAGAGGTTGAATACTGGGCTCCCACGCAGAGGGCCCAGGTTCGAACCTCGTTCCATCCTGGAATTTTTTTCTTATTTCGTTTTTTTTTCTTATTTCGAGCGATACTGGTTACGGACACCGGCGGCGGCGGCGGTGGCGGCGGACAACTACGGCGCCAAAAACGGCCGGTGAAATGATCTCATAACAGCTTTCGCTGTAAAATGGCAAACACGGCCGAAATCAAAAAAGTGTCCTAACTTTGAGGCGCCTTGGCGCCTTTGCTTTTTCAAAGAGAAACTTGAAAACAATGTCATCTATAGAAAAGAACCTTTGAAACATTTATGCAGAAGATCATTTTCCTACGAGCAGCGCAAAAAAAGAAAGAAAAATAGGTAAAGAAGCGACTTTTTTCAAAAAAGTACATTTTCAAAAAATAATATAAAAAAACTCCGGTCTCAATTTTGACGACAATTTTTTTTATGGAAGAATGCTTATGTTAGTGAACACACGGTTTTAATATCATATGACCTCATTTGCTTTGTTTACGAGATATAACTGGCCAAAATGACCCTTGCTGTGCGTGCTCACTTCAGTGCGACTGATGGTTGTTATTAGCTTGCATTGTGCGTAAATCTCAGTTTTAATTATTCTGCTGCAGCAAAACCTTGCTCTGGTGGCTTTTCGTCAAGAAAAATGTGTTCTCAGATTTTATTTGTGTCTATTGTGTGCAAAAGTGGGCTGCTGCCGCCCTCTAAATGGCTAACGTGTAAACAGTTTGCAGCCTACAACCTCGCCTACAGTCATCAGAGGAAAGATGGGCGCGTCTGTTCAAGATATCAATCGCTTCTTCCTGAAGAAATGTCTGGTCTGCCTCATCGCGGTTAGATGTAGACAGGTTTTCCTTGAGGAGCGTAAAGCAATGCAAGCAGACTTCGCAGGTTTCGCGAAGATCCTCAGCCTATGACAGTAGTTTCTGGAGTTAGGCAACAACAAAAAGAGCAAAGAAAAAAAATTTGCGCAACGAGAATGTTTTTCGCAGCAATCTTCTTTTTGTGAACGCGTAAATAATCGGCACAGAATAATCCGACGTAGCCATGGGCCGCGCGCATCGCGTGTAGTGCACAGCTAGACCTAGAGCAAGCCGAAACGTTTGGCGCCGCACAAATTATCTCACATCTGCGCAGCTGTCATGAATGCGTTTCCAGAACTGCTCACGATTTACCTTTTTGTGACTAAGGGTGTCTAAGCGCTTTGGGCTGTAATAATTACTTTGTAGGCCACACTCATTGTCAAAACTAAGGGTAATGTCCGTCTGGCGCCACCAATGCTGTCCTCGACGTGGCAAAGCACTTTAGTAAAGTGGCAACAAAACATCATCAACTGGGCAGCTTCGGCCACTCATGGCTTAATCATGCCGCACCGCACGTTTTCTGGCTGCTGAAACACTAAGGTAAAGGTCGAGATGACGATGTTATCTGCGACGCCGAAAACATGTGATAGCGGGAAGTGAAATAAAAGGCTCGGAAATGATTGAGCTAACCTTTTACAAATGTTGTTTAGGCACAGTGTGCGTCGAATGGGGGAGATCGTTAGAGCGTACAATGCACGCAATGGAAGGGAAGCAAGCAGGCAGTGAGAAAACAACTGCGTAACAGCGCGTCTGCTGATTGTGGCATTTAGTTACAGATTAAGTTGGCCTTCGCTGCATACAGATGCTTTATTCTATGTGCAAGGAGAGTTTTGACAAAGTGACCTTAACCATGTGTTCACGGTGTCTCGCGTGCTTTTGATTAGCGAATACCGGCGGTGTAAGTTGAGGTTGTAAGCTGCGAACTGCGTACGCGTTAGGCCTTTAGAGAGCGGCAGCAGCCCACCCCCCCCCACACGCTAGACACAATTAAAGTTTGAGAATACATTTTTCTTGACGACAAGACAACAGAGCAAAGTTTTACTTCGGGAAAATAATTAAACCTAGATTTGCGTGCAATGCAAGCTGATGATAACTGTCAATCGCACTGAAGTGAGCACACACCGCAAGTGTAATTTTGGCCCGTTAAATCTCGTGAACAAAGCAAATGAGGACATACATATTAACACGGTGTTTTCACTGACATAAGCGCTCTTCGATAAAAAATGTCGTCAAAATTGAGGCCTGAGTTTTTTTTATTTTTTGACAATGTACTTTCTCGAAAAAAAACTCGCTTCTTTACTATTTTCTTCTTATTTTGCGCTGCCTTTAGGAAAATGATCTTCCGTATAAATGTTGCAAAGGCGCTTTTCTATATTTGACATTGTTTTGAAGTTTCTGTTTCTAATAGTAAAGGGGCTAAGGCGCCTCAAACTTAGGACCCTTTTTTGATTTCGGCCGTGTTTGCCATTTTTTCACATTTTCTTCTTTTTGAGGACGGCGTAAAAATAGCATGGATGTAATTCACAGTAATGCGTATTAAAACCAACAAAAAAATTTGTCACACATCATTTATAGTTCGTGCTAAATTCGGCGGTGAAATCCGAAAACGTTGCAGTGAGCAAAAACAGGAGGCCCGCGCCGCCACCTTCAAATATTTTTTTGGCGCGCTGGGAGCGTTTTTTAGATATAAAATTTTCAGTTCCGTGCACTTTGAATGTGCCCACATAACATATAAAAAACCCAGGCAAAACAAAAATTGCGACTGGACAGACATGTTCGATCTCTCCTGGAATCGCCCTACGTCAGCGCGCATCATCAACTCGAGCGTGCGTCATAAAACTTGTTCGCGATCCCAGTGCGCGCCAGCCTCGCTAAAGTGTAATTTTACCACACTATAGCACGCTGTGCCAGCGCGTATGTCGCGGCACCGCGGGGCGACAAGCGCGACTGATCCAAACGCCGCTCGTGATTTATGTCACCTATCGGTCAATAGCACACGTCTGCTTAAGGACAAAATAGAGCCGACGCGGACAGCTTCGAAAGAATGTGACGCGGATGGACCTCTGTATAAAGAAAGAGTGCTTGAGAAAGTGACAAGTTCCCGCTCTGCTTTTAAACTCTACGGGCCGCGCACGACTAGACAACTTGGCTGAGGTGTTCATAGCTGTGTTTTCTGTACGTAGAATGTGTTTGAAGGAGAAAGCCTTAGATCTCTATGTCTCAAGGTCGTGGGAGATACAGAAAATATCATATGAGCGCGAGCTGCGTGTTCACTTCCTTGCGGTGTTCGCGTGAGTAAAATAAAAAAAGTGCCATTGCCCACACGGGAGTAGCCGTGTGGCGCGGGGAAACCTCCGCGTCCGCACTGGGCTCTAATAGGGTCGTACTCACTCACTCACTCACTCACTCACTCACTCACTCACTCACTCACTCACTCACTCACTCACTCACTCACTCACTCACACACTCACTCACTCACTCACTCACTCACTCACTCACTCACTCACTCACTCACTCACTCACTCACTCACTCACTCACTCACTCACTCACTCACTCACTCACGTGACCAGGCCTTAGTCGCGGGCGGGAAAGATCTAGAAAATGCGCCATGCGTAAGAGGCTAGAACAGCTTTAAATGCCGCTCGTAGTAACCGCCATCGGGGGGAAACGACTATGGAATAAGCTGCAGCAGCGGAACGTCGAGAGCAACGTGCGGCCACAATGGAACGCAGGCGTTCTGAGAATGCAGAACTTGTGGAGAGAGAGGCCACTACCGCACCTGAATTTCAGCAGAAAGTTCAGCAGAAGGTTTAAAAGGAGGTCAACGGAATGTCCAAGTATGTTTTCGCTTGCCCATTGTTATAAATTTCTAAGCCTCCCTCGTAATTTTACCCCAAGCCCGAGGGGTGGTTCAGGACCACTTTAATGGTGCTAAATTTTATTCGCGGTGACTGCCGACATAATATTGCCCGCGTGATGCCCTCATGCGGAGCCCTCTTTTGTACCATTACAAAACTGGTATCAATCTTCTCACATGGCTCACGCACTATTACTGATGTACCTTTTTAATTCATTTCGAATTTCTATTGTCTTGCCCCGCCACGGTGGTCTAGTGGTTATGGCGCTCGGCTGCTGACCCGAAGGTCGCGGGATCGAATCCCGGCCGCGGCGGCTGCATTTTCGATGGAGGCGAAAATGTTTTGAGGCCCGTGTACTTAGATTTAGGTGCACGTTAAAGAACCCCAGGTGGTCGAAATTTCCGGAGCCCTCCACTACGGCGTCTCTCATAATCATATCGTGGTTTTGGGACGTTAAACCTAGATACTACTAATTTCTATTGTCTTTTTTTCCTGTATGCGTTGGCAATGATGTGGCCTGAGTAAACAAAAAAAGAAGAGCTTTAACGTTCATGTCGCAGGTTCTGCCATGTTTGTGAGAAAGAAGCGCCACTTCTCAAGCTAGTTTTGCGAAGAGCCTGTTGTAGTTTCCTTGTAATAATAAACACGTGGCTGTATGCTTTTTCAGGCGGAATCTAACGCGACTGAACTAATGTAAATATTTACCACTTGCAGAAGCGTCGTACAAACAAGGCGTCAAACTATTCAGCGCGCTAGTGAAAGCCACAACGCCAGTGTGGTTGCTTCAATGACACTGCGCCACTTTCATGCCAAAATGAAAATATCGTCGCGTCGTTTGATACATCCATTCGCGACAAGTATAGTGAGTTTCACACTCGTGTAAGCGATCGCTTCATCCTTCTTTTGCTTGTGCTTCTTTTGGTGTGCTGTAGAAGTGATAATACAGTTTAAGGTTGTTAAAGAAAGACTCAAAAGTGAGAGCCCTTATATCTTAGACTCAATCTCAAACAAAACAACATGAAACACATTCTCGCCCCACCTATCAAAAGAAGTTTCATGAGGAGTGTTTTCTTTAAAGCAGCAATGTTCGTTCAGGAAATCCCGTTTCCTCCGAAGTCTTCAATGGAAAGAAAACACTGCTACCTTTTCTAGAGCGAAGTGGATTTCGTAATTACTTTTCAGGAAATCCGCCTGGCTGGCACTTACTTTTTTCGTTTGAAGAGCTGTGGCAGCATGCGGTAGTAGAGATATAAACGAAAGATTTGAAGGAGTGAGGACGGCCGCCGACTGTCTTGACCGACGGTCCCATGTTTCGATCAATATATGTTACGATGTGAAGTGCGCTTGTCTCGCTTGTATTCTTACTTCTTCTTGTCCGAAAGGTGAAGCATCGCCCACGATCATATTGTCACGTGGTCGTGACGTCGACGAAGGCAGCAGACAGCACGTCCGAGGTGAAGCTTTTTATTTGACCGAACTTGTGGCCGGGTAACCGAAAGTCAAACTACAGCAATACGCCGATACACAGCGTACGCTGATAGCGGCGAACAGAGCGTCGACCGTCGAAAAACTGACAAGCGGTCCAGAGCGTCGGCTTTTATACAGGCGCTATAGAACTTTCCAGCGATATCGCTGGTGGCGGCGTTATCTCTCGACAAAGCTGGAAAATTCGCGTGCGGCGCGCAATCTTAACAAAACGATCTACAATAATCGCGAAGCGTCTCGAACAATGAGGCGCAGTTTGCGCTGAGCGTTGCTGACAGTCTTTGTGGGCGAAAACCGAAGCAGCAAAAGTGATAATAAGAAACGCGCGTGGCAATACGTTAGAAAAGGAAGCAAGCCCCTATCAATACCTGCCATTCGAAGAGCAACAGTCATTAATCCGATAAACATTTCTGGAGCCATGCTTTATACTCTTCCTCCAATAGTATCGTTATATATTACCAGTTATTTATTAAGGTAGGTGAACAACGTGAAGGTGAGTAAAGGGGAAAGAGCGAAATGTAAGAAGGAAGATGAATAAAATACGCTCAACCGGAAGTAATTGTTCGCTCACGTGTAGAAAAGAAGTAGTCGTAAAGTGAAGCTACCTTGACTTTGTGATTTGGGATTCGCTGAACTTGCACATAACAGACTCCTTCGACCAAAACCAGAGGTCTTTAATTCCAGGAAAGGCTTTATCTAAGACGTAAAGGCAAGTATACAGTGCTATCGCTGGCAGTCGAAAATGAGTGTGGAACAGGAGGTGCTCTATAGTTTCATTTACTCCTACATGTCATTAGGTTGCTCCCCAAAATGCTCAACATGAAATAGTGAGCTGCATCGAGCTGTCAAACCGGCTTCAGCTATGCCCGTATCAAACATAGAATTTGCTCCTTTTAGAGAGAAATATGTAGCACCATAAAAGTGTTTTGAATGCAGGGCTCCTTTATTAGATAGATAACGAATGAACGAGATTTCTCTTTATTGCATGAAGTTTGTGAAGTTAAATCGAATTACTGGGCGCTGATTGTCAAAGGTTATTGCGGTAGTTTTACCGCTTTTTTTGTAGACGTTAAGCCTAATTGAATCTGCCAGCCAGTGACTACGCTTCGTGCCTCAGAGCCGAGAAAAACGAGAACTCTCGTATGGCTTTTATTTTAGTAGTCAAGCTGCTCAGTGATTTTTATCCACCTACGTGCACTTTTATCGTAGGACTCAAACTTGTGCATTCGGTGTACAAGAGTAAACGACTGACCTCTCCGAGAAAAAGAAAGAGCATGTGAGATAACTGGAGGCGTTTTGCATACGTAACATTATTATTGTTGATGTTGGAAGTTGAGGGGAATTAATGTTTCGAGAAGTGTAAATTTAATCAAAACTTGCACGCAATAGCGGTAGCTATGAAAATACGAGGACTGCAGGGGAACATTACGTTTCAGTGAACACAATCACTCATGCTGCTAGAATATCAAGCAAGTTCAGAAAAACACGACAAAATATGCAAATTCAACACAAAAGCCGCAAAGGCCGCCTTAGTTCACTCGCACTCCAGCCTACGCTCGAGCTCTTCGTATGATAAAACTGATTAGAAGAAAGCGTCCAAAGCTGGTTTCTAATTTAGTACGCAGCTAATTTTCAAAACATGAATGTTTCAATAATTTTCTTTTTTTTTTACAGCAAAGCTGTTCGACCTATGTCGTAGATAGAAAATTATCACCATTATGAACCCGCACGCGGTCTCTTCATCATATTCGTCCTCTTCTGTTTCGCTCAAAGAACACTTGCGCCGATATGTCCCGCTTTTGATGCAATAACTTTGATGGACGAGAGAACAAGTACAGAGAGAGAGAAAAAAAGAAAGAGAAAAAGATTCAGAAATTCTTGGCGAAAATTTTTTGACGCATTCGGACCGCCTCCCCGCGACCCGAATGCGAGCGTCGATACCATTCGGCTATCCAGGCACACTAGCAGAGCATATCATGGTATAACGAGTATGTGCCACTGTGCGGCCTATCAGAACACTATCGTCATCTAAACGGGTATGTGCCACAAAAATTGAATAAATCCCACTACTCACCACTGGTCCATTAAATATAAAGAAGGCAACAGTTAGCCCAACAACAAATGGCTGCGAAGCGATGGCGGCGAGCCGAAGACCCCAAGTACGTGAAACAAGAAAGTACTAGGGAACGGCAAATGCGACGATGGCTGCGAGAAAAGCTCGAAGCGATGGAATGCCTACGCCAACGACGGCATGAGCGTAGATCTATGAGAGGTGCGAACGCTTGGTCTCAGCGAGACTTTCTGTTTCTGGAGCTTGGACGTCCGTGTCGTGACTGTGACTGTAGTTTAACATCCGTGTACCCTCACAGCGGCAAGAGAGTGCTAGCAACTCACTTTGCGAGAGTAAACGCTTGTCCCATATTTCACCCCCTTTTCAGGAGTGCTGGGAACTCTCTGCTGCACAGAGTAGGCACACACTCTCGACAGAGTTCTGGTACTCTGGCTGAACGAGAGTGAACAAGCTCCCTCGCCAGAGTCACGCTTTTGAAATGGAGTACATACACTCTCGGCTGGAATTACGCTACTCACTCGCAGAGTTTCACAATGCTGGTTGGGCTAGAGTGCATGAACTCCCTCCAAGAGTAGAATCACTCTTGCTGCTAGGACTAACGTCAAAAAAAGGGGAAAAAAAGAAAAGTCGTGTGTTTTCTACATTGTAACAGTGAACCTTGCTGGAATGCCTGAAGCTTACCTCACAAATGCACATAACTCACATCCGCACACTCATTCATACACTCACGACAACACTGAACGTATGCACTACTGGCGCTGCACACAACCATACACCCGGTAGCCGGTATATATATCCATGGTGTTTTGCCCCCCTGCTAGTGCCGGTGGCAACAGCTCTGCTGTGCGTATTTAAACAGCAAATATACACGGAACACGTGTAAGTATCTCATGATCGATTGGGATAGTGTTGGTACATCTACCTTTTACTATAAAACCGCATAATATTGAAAGCCGTTTTCATTAATAAATTCCAAATATCAGCCGGGACTCTATCATATCGGCTCAATGCAGTACCGCCGCTCATTCCCAAGTCTCAGAGTTGTAGCCACGCGCTTACAAATACACTTGCGACGAACTTTTACCAGGGCTGACTGATGAATACTTTACGACGTTACGATCTGGCGCTCGATCGGACAAGCGGTACCGCGGCAGGCGCGGTATGTACGCCAGAAAAGCAACGCCGGTCAACATAACCGCAATGCAGACACATCTCTGGCGATTAACGCACTTTCGCTTACCTCGGTTGCATTTTAATGTAACAGTGAAAAGCTTTCGACGCTAAAATGCGCATTCTTCAACCTTCGCCAGCCACTTGCGTCGAGATCGGTCGCACTCAATATGACCCGTACGACTCCCAGCGAAGGTAGGCCTAGCGCATCTGCCGAGTCCGTGTGTACATGCTGTCGGCGCTTCTGGGTTTAGGGATACGCTATTCCGACGTGTACGAATGAGTGTAAAGTAGAGCTTTAGTATCGGTTAACCTGAATGAGCCATATTTTCTTGCGTACGGTGTCCGTACAAGAAGCGATGGGCATCGCTGCGATGCGCTTTCAGCAAACTCACCTCGGCAGCCACTGAAAGCCGCCGGGCGCACTCGCCGGCACTTCGCTGACACAGACTTGTCAACTAGTACGCCTTGTTGAACTAACATGATGGCATACTTTCTTACCCGTTAAATTTGGTGTTTGGCGATCGGTTATGTATATAGTTGCACGTATCGATTGAGATGCAAATCAGTACACTGACACGCCCGCTGTACTAGTGTGTCGTCGATTGCGCGAGAAAATACACGTTATTCAATGTCATTCGTGGTCGGCAGGTGTTTGTGTGTTATGAAGACGCGAATTTATTTGGAAAGGAAGATCGCGTCTATCTTCAGTATGCGACCCGTAAAGATGAAGCCGAGCGGTGAGCTCTGTCTTGACTAGTATTTATACCGCAAGAGTGTTGTTTTGGAGCGTGGCGTAGTGGTATGAGACCTCGGCTGAGAATGTGAGCGTAGCCGGTTCGATTCCTCCTGCCGAACATTTCTTGCGGCTTTTTTTTTATTTTTATTGCAATAATGCTTTAGTGTCTACCTTATTCCAGTGGCAATTAGTTTGTGTTGTAAAATAAGTTGGCGATGCGTTACAAGTAGCAAATGTTCGAGGCTTCGAAGCTGCCTCTGTTGGCCTTTCAGAAACCAAAGGTTGACGATCACAAACACTTTTCTTTTGTTATTACTGAAAGCTATCCTATTAACTTGCACATTAAAGTGACATCTGTGGCGTCTACGCTCGGAGGATTATGGTTAAGAGACAGTTATATATCGCTGTGCGGCGTCGGCCAGAAGCTCGCGCTAGTTTGTACTCCGTTTGCTTAGGAGGGAGTTCCCGACTCTGTTCACGCTACGTCGGGGCGGGAGTTCCGTGGATTGGGAACTCTACCTGAGTAGCAGAGAGTTCGCGGTCTCTTTAACTCTGCCTTCAAGGAAAGAGTAAGTTCGGCGGCTTACTCTCCACTACTCCCCCACAGGGTTAAAGAAGTCTGGCGAGAGTAATACAGTCACTCTACTCTAGCAGTACCCTCTCTACATCTGTGACTGTAGTGACTGTGACTGTCTGAGAATCAACTTAGAAACAACCTAGCATCACCTAGGTAAAGCGTATCAACGAGCTAGAAGCAACCTAGAAACAGGCTGCATCACCTAGCTAAGGCCCAGAAGCAACCTTGAAGCAATCAGATTAGTCTGCAAAGTCGTCCAGCTCTGCTGTTTCAAGCCTTGCGTGGCTGGACGTTGCTTCAAGACGCTGTTTAAAAAAAAAGAGCTTCGCCATTTTTTACATTTTATTTATCTAATTCGTCTTATTTATATTATTATTCTGTTAATTTTTTCGTTGATCGAAGAGCTGTCAGGCAAAATTGCTTTTGGTTTACAAACGTACACGAATGCATTAAGGAAAGACTAGCTGCTTTTCACAGCGAAAGCTGTTAAAAGATAACAAGGACCGTTTTTGGCGCCGTAGTTCTCCGCCGCCGCCGCCGCCGCTGGTGTTCGTAACAGCTATCTCGCTAAATAAGAAAAAAAAAACGACATAAGAAAAAAAATTCAGGAGGAAACGGGGTTCCAACATGGGCCCTCTGCCTTGGAGCCCAGTATCCGCATGAGCTTGGCGTTTCGCGCACGATCTCGATGAACCATTTGAGGAGCATGTATCTTTTAGCCGCATTCTCAATTTCTTGACGTTTTGGTTGACCAATAGTGAGTAGTGGGGTTTGCCCAATTTGTGTGCCCCATACGTGGGTGCTTTGCACCCGTTTGATCCCTTCTTAACTTTATTGGACGAGTGGTAAGTAGCGGAGTTTTCTGGAATTATGTGGTACATGTCTGTTTGCTCGCGCGCAATTCTTCAATTTTAAGTGAACCAGCAGCGGGTAGTGGGGTTTGCCCCGTGTCAGTGGCACGTTATGATGATATTCTTCTAATAAGTAGGCAATTGTTGAGTGTGTGCAAACACTCGTGCAGTTACGAATGGCGGAGTTATATACTGCTTCGCTATAAAAAGAAGATGGCGCGTTTGAAGATTTGGCCTTCTATGTTTCTATATCGTGGCCATTAACGTGCTTTCGTGCCGAAACCGGAGAATGAACCCCTTACCTTTAGTGCGTCATTGAGTGACTGCGACTCTCTTTGCTTGTGAGAGTCGTTTGCGTAGCACTCCCTTGAGAGAGGCACGTTGACCATCTTTAGGAGAATCGTGGAACGCTCAAATTTCCAACAGAGAGTCAATTTGCCTCTCTAAACGGAGTGCTACACAAATGACTCTTATATGTACAAAATAGAGTCAAAGGACACCTTTCAGGGACGAAGCACCTTTGAGTCTCGGCGTGTCGGCTTGTATCATGCATAGTCCTCTGCTGTCACGGCGTGCATCGTCATCTGCTGTCGGGACGGTCCATTCGCTTGAGCGCAAGAGAGGGCGACACCACCTCAGCGCTCACTGTGTGGCGAGAGAGAAAGCGGACGGCACGCGTTGACTATGGAAACGCTCTTTCTGCGATGAATGCTGAACTACCAGCTAGCCATGAACGAGAACGCGCCCTCGCCCGCCAGAGAAAACGTCGATGCAGGCAGCGTCTACTAGCGAGTTACTCGAGTGCAAAAAAAAAAAAAACAACTGCTCGCGCTGCACAACAGTTCACCGGCCACCACGTATATATAAGCACTGGATCTTGATCTGCAATGTAGTGCCGGCGGGAGATTCCTCTTCTGCGTTGTTGAACAAATAAAGATTCGCAGAGTGCACGTTATGCAAAAGCGGACTGCGGGTCTCTGTGTCTAAAATTTCCTCTGTCTCTCACTGCCCATTAGCAGTCAGTTTGCTGTGCGAAACACCGGCGCACAATGCATGCTTTGCCCCTCGACAGGTTTCACGTTAGCGGAGCTGAAACACGCTTCCCAACATGCTTCGCCCCTCCCCAATTTCTTTCAACACGAAAACTTTTTGTGCCAGGGTCTACAAAAACTGTATTGACCTATTTCCGTCACGGATATGACGTTGATAAAATGGATGCTAACGGATGGGAACGAAAAAGCTATAAGAAAAAGTACACCCGCTGGGAATCGAACCTGCGACTTCTTGGCCGCGACGATAAGCGCCCGGGCGCTCTACCGACGAGGCTACCGAGGCAGATGCACTCCACTTCACAAACGCACCTTATATCTCTTACGCATTCTTTCTCGCATGGAGCTCTCTGTTGGTGGGGCTAGGCGGGGCGGGGTGGTGCCCCGTCTGGCAGCGGGCAAGTGAAATAATGCGGCATGGCACTTACTAGCGCCGATAGAAAACGATTCGGTGACGACACAGTTGAAGCATGGCTTAACTGCGGCGTCGGGATTCACGATACGCTATGTCCAGGTATATGTTAATAGCTTCAGGTACCAGAACTGTTAAATCATGATCATGGGCATTAGTCGTCGCAATGGAGATATGCCACCAGACGTCAACGTCAAACGGTGCTATAGCTACCAAACACCGAAAGACATTGTACAAGCTCTCATATATCACTTCACGACGAGTTTCTGCGAACGCACGTTTCACTTCCGTGTTATTCCGATTCCTATGATGGACGGATCAGCCACGTTTTTTCGTCTTAGAGTGTATGATGTCACAAGCTGTATACATGTTTGCGCCGTCGGCTTCCTAGGCACTGTTGCGAAGCTCCTTCTCCTAAATAGTAAGATTTTTGCAGCTATATATTATACTGTACCCTGAATTTATCGTTCAGGCTATCAGGAATCCTGCAGTAGTTGGTTGTTTATTTTTTCTTCATTAGAAGGAACAGCATGGAAATTGTTCTTGGCTCTATATATTCTGCAGCTGACGGCAGCACAGGGGATCGGTAGTGTCGATATAAAGAACAGAGAAATATTTGCAGAGTACAGTTTAATAGAAGTAGAAAGCCCTTATAGGCTACATCATACGGTGGAATATTTACTTGCAAAAATCTTTATATCTATAATTTTGAGACATGCACGTTGTACTGAAGGACTTAGGATTGCTTACCACTATCTGACTCTTTAACATGTGCTAAATCTAAGTACACTGGTGTTCGTGCATACCGCCCCATAGAAATGCAGCCGACGTGATCTTAGATCTAACCTGTGTGCTCGTGCTTAGAAGCATGGCACCGCATCCTGTAAGTCACTGCTGCCGATGGAGACAAACACGCAGGAACGAAAAAAGTAGGAAGGAGCGTAAAAGTATAGAAATCATACCATTAAAGAAACCTTCGCTTGTATAAACTTCAAGGTTCATTACCATCTCACAATTAAGTATTAGAAGACAGAGACGACACAAAAACATCGGCTTGCGACTAACTACTTTCTGACGTGTGGCTTCATTCGTAACTTTAAATATTTGTGGAACCATGTCCGATCTGAAAATCGTGAGGCGAAACATTGTGCGCATCATGCCGCGCAGCATGCACCTCGCTATCATTCAGCTCGGCGTGACACTGCTCCACGCTGCACTGGGTTCCGATAGCCACAGCGCCACCCCAGCATCACCCGAGGTATACGTAACAGGCGGTGACTACAAAACGAAGCTGCCAAGCTTGGAAGAGGATCAGTGCTTCGCTACCCAGACGAGCGCAGGGTCGGAATGCTCGCCCGCCGCGCTGCTGCTAATTGAATAATTGATTGCTACGTTTTCATGTTGGGATTCCGACTTCGCTAGACACGACATCCCACAATCGTGAGACATGTCATGGTGACGTAGACAGCGCTGATGACGTTATTGGAGCTGAGTGTTATCTGTTCAAGAACGCGCTGTTCCTGACTTTAACACGGTCGCGGCGAGAGAATGCGAGGAATTGTGCACCTGTGCAGGACGGCTGCCTCCATATTTTATTTTCTCTTGGGAAAATTCCGCACCGCATAATGGTTGTACGATCGATCAGGAATGCAGAAACGTGGGGCCCATTTTATTTGTTTTTGCTTGCTCTCGGGTTAAGTGCGGCATCCGTCCCGTTTCCTTCGCGCTATACGAGCGCTGCCACGATGCGTACAGAGGGAGGAGAAGGCGTATGGGACATTTTGAAAGATACAACTCGTACTTAGTAATGTGAAAGTTCGCGAACGCGCGGGAAACAGCGAGAGAATGTTAGAGTTTAAGAGTGCTGAGAAGGCGTCGCGGTGAGCGCATGGAGGATCCCCGAGGCAGTTTTCGGTTGAAACCACCGTTGAGAGTGCAAATTAACCCGCAGGCAGGAGTTTCCAGAGATCAAGGGTGCTATTCTGGACTTCCGCCATTTTCTGTCGAATTTGACGTAGGCGTGGCGTGCACACAATGATGACACAAACGCATGAAATGCTTGCGAAACGTGACGTGAACGGGACATAAGATACAAATAAATGTGCAATTAAATAGTATTTTGTATCTGGAATTGTTAATGCCACCCCTATTGGAAAAAGTCAGATGGTGGACATGGTGGAAACCACCATCCACCATTATAGTGGATTAATGTAGTGGGTGGATGGTGGACGATGGTGGATGGTGGACGGTGGTGGGTGGATAGTGGACGGTGGTGGATGGTGGACGGTGGTGGGTGGATAGTGGACGGTGGTGGATGGTGGACAAGGTGGGTGGATAGTGGACAGTAGTTTAGATGGTGGACGGTAGCCTTGGTGGGTAGAATTATGCTGTGTACAAGGTACGTGGCAAGTACGGAGATGGCGGGCATATTTGTCAATGAACTATTTCCCTTTCAATGCTGTTTCAGTTATATTTCAAAACATATTTGCCTGTTACACAAGGCACACAGGTTAACCACAGAAAACCAATTGGTAACTCTCAGCTTTGGTTCCAAATGTGTTATAAGGCAAAACAGGCACCATAATACCATGTTTGCACTAAGCAAAAATCAGACTGGCTCAGTGAATAAGTTTATTCCCTTTTCTACATTTCTTGGCGTTATGCTTACTCCTTTGCCTCGACGAGCAGCTCCTGCAGAAAACGCTTGTAGAAAACCCTCACCACTACATCACGGCAGTTCCTCGGTGGCTATAATTGAAGCGGCTACAAAGAGATGCATTTCTCCAAGCAACCTGAAAAATATTTGAAAAGCATCATTAAAAAATATAAATGATTTGTTTAGTAATCAATATATTGATGCGTCTTACACTGCTCCTTTCATACAAATAGATACTATAGTGAGTCCTTGTTGCAAGTATGGCATGTTGTTGGGCTAGTTGGTTCACAGATACAGCAGACACCTTTAAACTGGGCGAAGACAACACGTTAGAACACAGAAATAAACAGACACACACGAAGCGCACGATGTGTGTGTGTTCTCTGCGCTTCTCTCGTCTTCGCGCAGTTTATACGTGTCTCCTGAACTTACGGCTAAGTGACTTTTTAATTAATACAGTAAAATTGCACTACACATCAATACAGCTGGTGAGGTACTACCGGCTGTTATATTATTTCTTTCGAGAGTTGCCGTAAGCGAAATAGTGCCGGCATTCCATGCGGGGACAATTACATGCCCTCGCAACAGGCCGGCAGCGTTCACGTGATGGTAGCCCTTGAAATAAATCTGATTAAAACCACAAGTGGGTCAGTTCTCGCGGCAAATAACGTACCCCTCACCAGATGAACGCGCGATTCGCTAGCCCGCGTTGAGCAAGAAGAAAAAAAACATACCGAAACCACAGCCTAAACTTTCAAACGTTGCAGCGGAAAAAGAAATCCACATTGGACGATGCCGGCGTCCAGCCAACGTGGATACACAGCCGGCCAGTTGACGCTAGCGCTGCAGTGCCGAACCCCCACCCCATTGCGCCTTCCTCAGAAGCCCACCTACCACATTATATCGTCCTTCAGGGGCGGATTCTGAACAAATTCCCGTTATTTCCGACGTAAAAACTTATGAGTGCACAAGGGTGCTAGCGTAATCAGTGTTGTTTATTGCATCACCAAATGCAACTTATCGCGCCTCACCGATTCCCAGTCACAGCACAACCCGGTGGCAGTAGCAATAATTTTTTTAGTTTGGTTATTACAAGTGCAGTGACGAATTGCTAAATACCTGTGTAAGACGAGCGCCTTTCTGGCGAAAATTTTATCAATGCTTTCAGCTTTACGGCGGGTAGTGGGTCCGTCTCACATATCCAATCACTTTATAACAGTAGCGATTAAACTGATCACAAACGTCGGGCGGGAGCAGCTTCAACACAACTGCAAAGACATTCGGCACCGCCGTATTCAATATCCCTTGGCAATACACATACAGCAATAATAATGCATAACGTGCACAGAGTAGCACTCAAAGCCACCTACCTTTCTCAAAAAACATGCAGCGTACACGTTGCGACGTCCGCCGGTCTTCAGGTGATGTGACGAGTCGGCGTTGGCTGACCACCCCGTTTGCATGCATCCGTCGGTCTAGAGGCAATATGGTGAGTTCCCATGTGCATGAACTGTCACGTCGATTCTCCATGCCACAGCGCGCGTTGCGAGAAACTATTCCGGCACTCTTCATCGATGATGATCACCAACAAAAGAATCGTACTTGGGCAGCTGGTGCCTGCAGCTCACTTAGTCTGCCGTGTACCGCGCATCATACTGATTCAAGATGTTCCGCCTAAGTCAATGACCGCAACATAAAACACAAAGTACGGGCACGCACAAAAATCAACCGCATCAGCACAAACACAATCACCACGCCATCACCACGTTGTATACAGCGCGTCGCCATGTCAGGAAAGAAAAATCTGGGAGGACGACAGCGGCGACGCCAGTGGCCACGGCCAAAACAAATTTCACTTCCGACGCTGTCGGACGTGACGTCACTGCCACCATTGAGACAGCGCCTATGGCGAACACGGCCTCAGAGACGGGCAGTAGACATTAATCTCGGAGGCGAGGTTGTAAGGCGCTACCAGCGTCGCCGCATACTCGCAGCGAGGAGGAGGGAGCTGGGAAGCAGCTGCTCGGCTCAGATAATAATAACTGCTGGGGTTTCACGACGTCCCAAAAGCACGATATGATTTTGAGAGACGCCGTAGTGGGGGGCTCCGGAAATTTCGACCACCTGGGGCTTTTTACGTGCGCCAAAATCTAAGTATACGCTTGTGCTTTGCTCTTTGCCCCCGTCTTATGCGGTTTTCAGCTCAAGCCGCAAATTGTTTTTGTAATACCGTACATTGTCAATCTGTTTACGCGAGGTGATTCGGTTGCACCATGCATTTCACGGATCTTTTTCTCAACGTTTTCATCCGTAGCGCACATGATGTTTACTTTCAGCCTTATCATAAATGTGAGCGAGCAGCAAATTCAGCGCGAATGTTAAAGCGCGACACGCGTGCTCTCGGGTAGGTACATCCCACGGAAACCCGAAAATTAACTGCTATACAGTGATTCCTAATTCTGCTTTTTCTTCGTGCTCGAATCAATATTCTCAGTCAGGAAAATCGTATTAAAATTTACTAATAATTTAGCAACACATTATTGAGCATTTTTTCGCGATCAATACAATAGGTGGGCTGCAAACAAAATGTAGCATTGAAAAGGAAAGCTCAAAGCGCTCGACCAGTCACCACAAAAATATTGATTTATTTCCTGTCAGTCAAGATGAAATAAAGAAACGGCATGCTCACAAAAGGTGCATTACAAATATAACACAAATTCGATCCTGTCTATTAAGTTTTACATTGCCCCATTAGGCATTACCAACTCGCCGAAATGCTATCCGTTTGCACTAAAATGATATTTCACATTATACTCATCATAGTTGCCACTGCTTTCGAGTATAATGACGGTGTTTGGCGCAGCTTCTCCAGCATGGTGCAGCATGGTACACCATCATTTTCCTCACCCACCATTCCCTCGCTGATTTCCACCATTCGCGCCATAGTGGGCGCTGTCTCCTACCCCTGCCCAGTATTTTTGCTGCTACTCTCCACCATCGTCCACCATCCTTTCCACCTTACCCAGCTAACGTACACCATGCCACCCACCACTGTCCACTATGACACCATGATTTCCAGCGTACCCAGCATTATTTCCACTATATCCACCACCTTGTCCAGTATCCACCATGGTAGTTTTTCCGATAGGGACAACAAAAAAATAAAAGAAAAGTGAAGCGTTTAGTTTTAAAGTTGTGAAGCAGGCGATATCGTCTGCAATTTAGCGCCATTTTTGGAGATGAGCGACAAAGCCATAGTAACTTTTTTAGCCTATAAGCGAGCCAGCCAAGCCAGCGTCGACATTGCCGACATCGTTATTTCGCTGGTTGTTTTGTGTAGGTGTCCTGTGGTTATGTCGGCAGATCGCAGAACAGTGGGCCGCGATGTTGCATTTTTTTACCGATCGTTGCCGTATGGGGAGGGTGGTTTGCGACTTACTACCGGAGGTACGACGGGAGCCGTGACAAACGATGACAGAGCGCCTTTACCGCCTAGGGCCCAGAAGCAGGCCCCCGCCGGAGTGGCGGCGGCTGTGGCGAACTAAGCTGGCGGCAGCGCGAGCTCGAGGCGCGGAATGACAGCGCAGTCAGGTAAGCTTGCGTTCCACTTGGGTGATGTTGACGTTTCAGCTATGCACATGCTTATTGCAGGAGAACAGGCGGAGGGCCGTTCGATTTTGCGACGCACGTTTCGGTGGACGACGCCCGCATCGTTACAAGTATGCTTCGACTCCGTCTTGGGCTTAGGTGGCCCTTCATTCCCAGGGCCCGCGGCGTCCAGAAGCGCTGCCGGTAGTATAAAGATAAGACGCTGCACAGCATTGCAAGTATTAACAATGCCCCTTCTGTCTTTTTTTTTTGCGGTTCCGTGCCTAGTTTATCTTAAGTAATGTACGAACTAGCCCAACAGCCAGCTCTGTTATTTATAACGTCTCCGATGCGCGAAGTGTGTTCCTGAACTGTCGTGTAATGTTAAGATGGTGCTATATGTTTGGCTGAGGATGCGTAAGGACTACTGTAAGTAAAAGTTACAATCATGTAAATATACATAAGCAGAAGCAATAAGAGTTAAGTTTCAGGACCTCACGTTATGCGCGATCAGCTGAATATGAAAGATAAAGTCTAGGCGAACTATTGAAGGGACTTCTACGTTGCTTACAACATACGTATAAGTGCATATTGGCCACAGATAAACAAGAGAAATTGTAGTATTTCACGCAGTTGATGGTGCATTGGACTGGCAGCACTAAGAAGTGCATAAACTACATTTAAAGAGATGTCTTTTATGCAGATGTGCTTGTTTCAAAACTGGCTGGTACAATAATTGAGGCATCCTTTGTTGTTGTTGGCAACTGTGAATGATAAGACAGTGATGTAAACAATGAGACAGCTTGACTGCTTTTTATTATTGCAAGGATGATAAATTGACTCACGATGATGAATTGACAGAAGATGATGAATTGACTCACAATACATTCTGAAATATCACGTATTACTCTTGCATGTAAACTTGTATAGTCCACCAGAGAAACCAGGACAGAAAGTAGCTACACAGTGCTGTGTCTACGTTGCCCCTTTTGGTACCGGTTCATTCTGTGCATATAAGCGTTTACAAAGATTACCAACCGGAGCAAGCTTGTGCTCTTGCATGTACGAGTGGCTACTACATGAATATAGCTTTTGTACACACCTTCCAGGCTCGTACAGTCATCACACGGCTTCAGTGGGCGTCAGAGCACCACCTGCACCTTCATATCCTGAGTGGCGTTCATACCGTCCCGTCTGTTTTTACTGCGGTATACGTGGCCACATATCCCGTTACTGCCGTCGCCGCCAGCAAGATAAACGACGAGGTTATGCGGATTTCGAGTGAGACCGGATCTGAAGACCCGATCTTTATTGGCCAGATTCCTATCCGTACACGCAGCACCGGTCTCCGCCTCCTCTAGCGTCCGCGCGTCAACGTCAGGACTCCCGTTCCTCTAGACGACGCTCTCCTTCGCCCTACCGCCGCTCTGCATCACCGCTTCGCCCTGTCTCCCGCCTTGTTGACCAGCATTCGGAAAACTAAGGATTGCAGTTTTTGGAGGAAAAACTGCATCCTCTCTACCACCAAAATTACCTCCTGTCCGAACGGCCAACATGTTGTCAGTGATTATTGAAGGTGTTCCTGTGCAAGCTCTTGTTGATACCGGTGCCGCCACTTCTGTTTTGCGTAATGACTTGTGCTCGCGGCTCCGTAAAGTCGGAACACCTTACCTAGGACCTGTGTTGCGCGGCGCAAATAACGTACAGATTACACCCGACAGACAGTGTACGGCTCGTGTCTTCATTGACGGCATACGTCACCACATCGAGATGATTGTGTTACCCACGTGCGTTCATGAACTTAACCTCGGCTGGGACTTACTACATTCTGCCTCCGCGGTTATATCATGTAAACAGAACGTAGTTCACATCACGGATACAACGGATGCGTCTATATTGGTCCCGTCGCCCTCTATCTTCAACTTAACGGTCACTGAAGACTGCGTCCTGCCCCCTGGTCACGAATTCGTGGTAGCTGTCACATCTAGCCGTGTAGCCGATGGTGACGCACTAGCTGCGCCTTCTGCTCGCTGTACTTCGCGTGGAATTCTCGTCGCATCTTGTCTCCTCCGGTTGTCCTGTGGCCGCGCCCTTCTGCCTGTTTGCAACACAACTGCAGAATCCATGCTGTTGCCCAAGGGGATGACGGTGGCGACCATAGACGCCGCTCCACTGATCTCCATCGCAGTACTTTGCCCGTCTTCATCACCAGTACCAGCTTCAGGTTCGAGTTCTTCCTCTTTGCGAGCAGTGATCGGTTCCGACCTAACATCTGCACAGTCAGAGGCGCTACTGGCACTTTTAGCTAAGCACAAAGCCTGCTTCGACAGCTGTACCACAACACTGAGTCAAACTTCCGTGGCAGTACACCGCATTGAAACCGACGGTTCGGGAGTCATACGCCGTCGGCCATATCGTGTTTCGCAGTCGAAAAAGAAAGTAATTGAAGAACAAGTGAAAGAACTGTGAAAGACGCAGGACGACCTGTCCAGAGCACGCCAGCAGAACAGTTTATTCCGCCGTGTCTGCCTCGGCACAAAACACGAGGAAGAAGAAAATGGATGATGATGGCTATGTACAAATGAGAAAGATGAAGTACGTTAAATGTGCTTACAAGATATATATAAAAAAGGCACAAAGAAAAATAAAGCAGAAGAAAAAAATTCCGAATCACCCGACCGGGGATTCAAACCATCGACCCCTCGCTCCCCAGCCTGCTGCATTAGAGAACTCAACCATGCCCCACGCATGCCCCGGCGAAATAACAGCGAGTTATTTATATACACCATTTACCGCTGGTGGTAAGCAAATCGCGGAGGAGCTTGAGCTTGTTTTAAATGCGAAGCATTTCTTAGCAAACCTCAAGACCTTTGGGCGTTTCTATCTATCTATCTATCTATCTATCTATCTATCTATCTATCTATCTATCTATCTATCTATCTATCTATCTATCTATCTATCTATCTATCTATCTATCTATCTATCTATCTATCTATCTATCTATCTATCTATCTATCTATCTATCTATCTATCTATCTATCTATCTATCTATCTATCTATCTATCTATCTATCTATCTATCTGTCCGTCCGTCCGTCCGTCCGTCCCGTCCGTCCATCCATCCATCCATCCATCCATCCATCCATCCATCCATCCATCCATCCGCCTACGTATGGGCGCTCTTCTGGTCGTCTCCATAGCTTGCAATATGCCAAAATTTGCATAGCATAGGATGAGTGTATGAGGAACACGACTCACGTAACCCCTTTCCCTCAGTCACGTGTGGTACATACCCGCATACCAGAGTTCACGTTATGCGGGTATGTGCCACAGGTGATAACAGAGTTTTAATCAACGCAGTAACCGCGAACATACACACTGACACGGAAGGAAAGTGATATTAATTAAATTTCACCATCTCCCACTAAAGGGAACTATGCGGGGATGCGAAGGAGCGCATGGGTCGACTTAAAGTTCCGTTCACCACGGGCATCTTGCCCGATGTTAACGCGTCCTTGCATGTGGAGCACACCATGAATTCACTGTAGTTGCTGTTGCTGTTACTCGTCCCGAACTCATCTTGGAGCACGCCACGCCGGTTTATCGCGCGTCTGCAGAATCTCGTTCGCCGACGCCATCACATGATTGCTGAGAAAGTGTAAGGGGGAGAGGCCACAGCGTCTGACCCAGCCCCTTACACAGGCCCGAACGCGCTAGCGCGTGTCAGCACACGTGCTTTTGTCTGCGTTACGCCAAGCTAGGACAGCATACGGCAGCCCGGACCCCTAAAGCGCTCTGGACGTATCATCATCAAGGCGGACGAAGAACAAGACGAAGAAGACTTCCTGGTGCGAGCGCGCGCTCTGCACGTATCATCATGAAGGCGGTCGAAGAGCAAGACGAAGAAGACTCCTTGGCGCGAGCGCGCGCTCAGTATGTTACAGATGGCTATGGTAGGTTTTAGAAAGCGGACGGCCGCCAATGGAACTACGGACAAAGTCCAGCGTAAAAGCTGCTGCGCATCTAAAAGCAGAGTGTACACACGATGATGATGACACAAGGCGAAGATGAAGATCCATAGCGAAGCGTATTATGGTGATGAAAATGTGTACATGAGGAAGTGTGCATAACAAAAGTCCAAAACACTTTCACAAATAAATTATCGGACCTCCGAAAATATCAAAAAATCCGCAACGAGCTGCGAGAGCATATTTTGATAAAGCTATACATTGATGTTCACCCAAAAGAGAGGAACCACGAAGAAAGAAAAACGATCCGCCAAAGTGTCTCCCGTTCTCTAGTGAAAAAAGACCACAGTTTGCAATGAAAATGACGGTAGCAACGACAATTCCATTCATTCATTCATATTCATTCATTCATTCATAATACCTCAAAGGTCCCACATGGGACATTACATGAGGGGTGGGCGAACGAAAAAACTGGCGGGTCAGGTTAGGTTTCATGTCTTGAAAGATGGTCTTCAATGGCAGCTTTGAATTTAGCAATGTCGGTGATGAGGGCGATATCGGATGGAAGGGCATTCCATTCTCCGGCAGTATGCAGGAAAAATGAACGTTGGTAGGTGGTCGTATGTGCACGTGGTAGATATACAGCATTTTGGTGCGAGTGGCGAGAGGAACGATGTGCAGGAATGATGATTTGGTTTCCTGGAGGCAGCGAATGGAAAAACCTAAAAAATAATATTAGACGAGCAGTCTTGCGGCGAGAAGAAAGTGAGGGGAGGCAGAGCTGGGATTTTAGGGCGGATACACTTGACCTGTAGGAATAATCGGAAAGAATGAACCTGGCAGCGCGGTTTTGGACTGATTCAAGGGAATTGTTTATATTAACTTAGTGATTGTCATAAATAGCAGAGGCATATTCCAGTTTGGATCGAATCAACGTTTTATATGCAAGTAGTTTGACTGCAGGGGATGCTGATGATAGGTTACGGCGTAGATAACCTAACAGGCGATTGCAGGAATTAGTTAGTTGGAGAATATGATGGGCCCAGGACAGATCACTAGAGATATGTACTCCTAGGTATTTAAATGTCTTGCATTGGGTTAATGTGTTGTTGTTGAGAGAGTAAGAAGGAGCTACATAGTTACGGCGACGATGAAAGGACACGTGCGAGCACTTACTGACGTTGAGGGACATGTGCCATTGGTTGCACCACGCCTGGATTTTAAGGAGGTCATCCTGGAGAGAGGAAGAGTCTATGGAATTTGTTATTGGACGATACAGAACACAGTCATCTGCAAAAAGGCGTATATTAGATGATACATTAACAGGAAGGTCATTAATATATATGAGAAAGAGTAGCGGTCCAAGTACGGAGCCTTGCGGCACACCAGATAAAACAGGGGATAGAGACGAGGAAAATGAGTTGGTGGAAACAAATTGAAGGCGATCGGTCAAGAATTCACGTATCCAATTAACTGTGTCGGGGTGTAGGTTTAGGTGCGAAACTTTATGCATGAGAAGAATGTGCGATACTTTATCGAAGACTTTTTCGAAGTCCAAAAAAAGAGCGTCGGTGGCGATGTTCAGATCCAGGTTGGAATGTACCTCATGCAGGAATAATGCGAGCTGAGTATTGCAAGAGTGAGCTTTGCGAAACCCGTGCTGGTTAGGATGAAAGAAGTTGACAGATGACAGAAAATTGGCAATGTGTGAATGTAGAATGTGCTCCATTAGTTTAGAACAAACGCTGGTGAGGGAAATGGGACGGTAGTTGCTATTTCTGTGAGAATATTGTCACGGGCGAAATAAGACAAGACAGCCAGGTGTTGACGTCTTCCCCAGAACCAGACCAGCAACAACAACGTTCTCTTCTTCTTCCACTAGCGTGTACGTGCCACAGCGGATGGCTCATACATGTTCAGCCGTTCAGTGAGTCCGTTTGTTTGGGGGTGATAAGCCGTGGTTTTGCGATGTTCTGTGCCACTGATGCTCAATACTTCCTGTAGCATCTCTGCGGTGAAAGCTGTTCCACGATCAGTAATTATGACAGCTGGCGCTCCGTGACGGAGGACGATATTGTTGACGAAAAAGTGGGCGATGTCAGCTGCGGTAGCTTTGGGCAGGGCCTTTGTTTCGCAGTATCGTGTTAAATAATCGGTGGCGACCACAATCCACCGATTTCCAGACGCAGACGTGGGGAATGATCCCAGCAAGTCCATGCCAACCTGATGAAATGGTGCTTTCGGTGTGGCGATTGGTTGTAACAGTCCCGCTGGTCGGACAGGGGGAGTCTTACGACGTTGGCAGTCGCGACATGTGCGAACGTAATGCTTGACAGTCTTCGTGAGACGTGGCCAGTAATAGGAGCGACGAATTTGTTGCAATGTGCGCGTGTAGCCAAGGTGTCCGGACGATGGTTCGTCGTGGCAAAGCATGTAAAATATCGTGACGAAGCGAGGTCGGCGCAACTAGCAGGTAAGTAGCTTGCGTATGGTCGAAGTTCTTCTTATAAAGGACTCCATCCCGGAAACAAAAGGAGGCTAGCGAGCGTGCGAAATTTTGAGGAAGACTAGATGTGCGCCCTTCCAGATAGTCAATTAGTGGGCTGAGCTCCAAGTCGTCGCGCTGTTGTTGAGCCAAGTCGGTTGCTGATACAGAGGAAAGGAAAGTGTCGTCCTCATCAAGGTCTGCGTTGGCACTTCCGACTGGTGCACGTGAGAGACATTCAGCGTCGGTGTGTTTGCGTCCTGACTTGTGAATGATGGTAACGTCAAATTCTTGCAGCCGAAGGCTCCACCGTGCCAGACGACCTGAAGTGTCTTTGAGATTGGCGAGCCAGCATAGAGAATGGTGGTCGCTAACTACTCTGAATGGGCGTCCGTACAAGTATGGTCGAAACTTTGTTATAGCCCAAACAACAGCTAAGCATTCTTTTTCTGTTGCAGAGTAGTTTTTCTCTGCTGATGATAATGTTCGGCTGGCATAGGCAATCACACGCTCTAGGCCATTTTGCCATTGAACTAATACAGCTCCAAGTCCGACGTTGCTGGCATCGGTGTGTAGCTCTGTGGCAGCGGTCTCGTCAAAGTGACCGAGTACAGGGGGAGCCTGGAGATGGCTTCGCAGGGTATCGAAGGCATGTCGCTGTTCGTGACCCCAAACAAACGGTACGCCTTCTTTCGTAAGGTGGTTGAGGGGTTCAGCGATTTTGGAAAAACCGTTGACAAAGCGTCGGTAGTAAGCGCACAGCCCCAGGAATCGGCGTAGATCGCGCTTGTTTGTTGGCACGGGAAATGCGGCGACGGCGCTTGTTTTCTCAGGGTCTGGGCGAATACCAGCGTGACTCACGACGTGACCAAGAAACTTGAGTTCCTCGTAGGCAAAATGACATTTCTCAGGTTTGAGAGAAAGTCCGGCTGTTCGAATCGCCTCAAGAACTGTCTGGAGGCGCTGGATGTGCTGTTCAAAGGTGTCCGAGAAGACCACCACGTCGTCTAGGTAGACAAGACATGATTGCCATTTGAGCCCAGAAAGAACCGTGTCCATCATTCTTTGAAAAGTAGCTGGCGCTGAGCATAAGCCGAAAGGAAGGACTTTGAACTCGTAGAGGCCGTCAGGAGTAATAAAAGCGGTCTTTTCACGGTCACGCTCGTCAACTGCAATTTGCCAGTAGCCGCTGCGTAGATCCATGGAAGAAAAGTATCGAGCGTTCCGTATGCGGTCCAAGGAGTCATCTATTCGGGGTAAAGGATAAACGTCCTTCTTCGTGATCCTGTTCAACTTTCGATAATCAACGCAAAAGCGCAGGGTACCATCTTTTTCTTCACCAACACAACAGGGGAAGCCCAGGGACTAGTTGATGGCTGGATGACGTCGTCCTTGAGCATCTGCTGGACTTGCTGACGTATGGCGTCTTGTTCTTTTTGCGACACCCTGTAGGCATGTTGTCGAACAGGTCTCTCGGTAGGCTCGGTGATGATACGATGCTTGGCAAGCGGCGTCTGTTTGACCTTCGATGTTGTAGCGAAGCAATCTCGAAATGAATCGAGTATATCCAAAAGACGCGCCCGTTGTGCGGAAGGTAGATCCTGGTTTACGTCGAGAGTGCTTGCGAATGGCATGCCGGAATGGTCGCACGACGAAAGGGCAGCTAACGTTGAGGGACCCGAGACGTCGGCAATGTCTTCAAGGTATGCGATCGCGGTGCGCCTTGTAAGATGGCGATACTCCTCGCTGAAGTTCGTGACTAGTAGGCGAGCCTGTCTATTTCTGGGTTGAACAAGACCTCAAGCGACGCAGATTTGCTGTGCAAGAAGGAGAGACAAATTTCCCTCCACGATTACAGTGTCGGGGACGTCCTGCTCACATTCAACGCTGACAAAGAGGCTGCTACGAGGAGGCAGAGTCACAGATTCGGCGGACACGCGTAGGGCTGTCTTCGAGAAGTGGGTGTTGTCAGCCTCAGCTTCAGGATGAAAGGGGTCCTCGAACGACACTAGCAACTCACGTAGATTAATGATTGCGCCGTATTCACGAAGAACGTCCAGTCCCAGAATGAGCGGACGGGAGCACACAGGTAATACGAGGAAGGAGCCCGTGAACGTCGATGCACGTATCCGAATACGTGCTGTGCACATGCCAGTCGGCTTCACCAGATGACCACCTGCCGTGCGCAACGGGGGTCCTTGCCATGCGGTCGTAACTTTCCTCAGTTTAGATGCCAGGGCGCCGCTCATAACTGAATAATCCGCGCCAGTGTCGGCGAGGGCAGTGTCAGCATGATTATCGACGAATACGGCGATGTCGGCAGAAACAGTCTTGCTACTCTCTGAAAATAATGAAAAATCTGAGCGGTCATCATCGGGTCGTTGCGTCGAGGGAGGCTCTTTGACAGTTCGTTGGGAAGCGACTTCACCCCCAGAAGCCGCGGTTCCTAGTTTCCCCTGTGGGGACTCGGTGACCGGCTTCTGAAAGGAGCGTAGGACGACGAGGGCAAACTAGGTGACATGGAGCGGCGAGGCGACGGTGATCGTGATTGGCGGCGTTGAACAGGGGGAGGAATTTGCTGGCCCGTAAGGTACGCTTCGATTTCACGGGGGCGCTCACCGTAGCGTGGGCACCGAGCATCAGGGTGGAAGCCGCGTAGACCGAGTTGGCGGTACTGACAAGTACGATACACGTGGCCCGCCTCGCCACTGTGGTAACATAGCGGACGGTTATCCGACGTGCGCCACACGCTTGCCTTGGTAGCGTTCTGTCTTGAGCCGGACGGCTGATACGTGGGTGCGCTCGGGAACCTTGACGCAGGGGGCGAAGTCGAAGAGGCGTCCTGGGCTAGATGACTAGGCGCGTCCATTGTCCGCAAAGTAGGACCAGTAGCGTGTGGTGCAGGAGATCGTAGGGCCGCCGCATAAGTCAGGACAGGGACCTCAGGTCTTGGTGGTGCGAGTGGTGCGAGTGGTGCGACCGCCTGTCTGATTTCATTTCTGATGACGTCCACGAATGCTGGCGCGGTTGGTTGAGGTCCCACTGCTTGGAGTTGGCGGAGCTCGTCCCGCACGACACTTCTTATGAAGTCTGCGAGGGCCTGCCTCTCACTGTCAGACCCGATAGAGCATGCCGTGGCCGTTATGTCGTGGCGTTCGTACTGTGACGACCGCTGCTGGAGAGTACGTTCCATCGTGGTCGCCTCACTGATGAACTCAGCCACGGTCCTTGGTGGATTGCGTACTAGCCCGGCGAAGAGCTGTTCTTTAACCCCACGCATCAAATGCCGCACCTTCTTTTCCTCGGACATCGCAGGGTCGGCCCGCCTGAAGAGTCGAAGCATGTCCTCGACAAACATCGAAACTCTCTCGTTTGGTCGCTGGTTCCTAGACGAGATGGCTTGTTCCGCTCTCTCCTTCCTTTCGGCGTTGCGGTACGCGTCGCGGAGCTGGCGGCTAAACTCTTGCCACGTCGCAAAGGAACCCTCGTGGTTCTCGTACCATGTTTTGGCAGAGTCTTCTAATGCGAAGTAAACCCTCCGCAGCTTGCGACCTTCATCCCATTCATTGATGCTGGCAACTCGATCAAAGTGGTCGAGCCAGTCATCAACATCCTCAAAAATGTCTCCGTGGAAAGACCGTGGTGTCTGCGGTGCATGAAAAACATGCGGGAGTGGAGAAGAATAGGCGTCGTTGGTTTGACACGCCTGGCTTATAGTCGAGGTTGTCATCTTGTCAAGTCTTGACAAGGGACCGAATTCGGGGGGTAGTCCTAGCAGGCGGCGGCTGCTTCTTGCTGTGGGAGCTGTGGCTGTCTCCAAGTTGCTAGGAGTCACGGCTGGAAATTGAGAGCCAAGGTGCATGTACCCAGCACCTCCACCAGTGTCACGGGCGAAATAAGACAGACAGCCAGGTGTTGACGTCTTCCCCAGAACCAGACCAGCAACAACAACGTTCTCTTCTTCTTCCACTCGCGTGTACGTGCCACAGCGGATGGCTCATACATGGTGGCATGTGGCAATATGCTGTTCTAGTCGTAAATGTATTCGCCGCAAAAGTAGTCATTGCACAAGATTGATGTCACTGGTAGCATTTAAAAACGTGTTGGTCGCAAGTATGGAGGACGCCATTGAAGTATTTAACGTAGGGAGGACAGACCTAGATTTTTCAAACATACACAACATCTAAGGCTAGAAGTGTAACACAGAACCGAGAAAACCTAGAGTATACATTTAAGCTGTTCTTCAACGAACTCGCACTTCTGCATTGTATGGCTGGCAACGTTAGAAGCATCATAGGAAATATCCAGAAGATGGAAATGGTGTAGAAACATGTTTCTGATACGTCAACTTGTTTCCAAACATGCAAGCCAAGCCGCGTTATAGATACAAAGAGTCAGCAAAGCGCGCTTTGAAACTTGGAAACTCACCCTTACGTGAATTTCAGCAAAAAAAAAAACATAACCTGATATCTAGAGCTGAAGTACAGGCACTACCCGGGCGCTCGAGTTTTGCAGCTCCTTAGATATGCAAATATTTCGATGTGGTCAGGGAGTTTCTCACAGTACAAACCTAAAACTAATTCTACGTAAAACTAATTCTACGTCCACGTTTCTGTCAAAGGCCGTATTATATTCACGCACCGTAGCAAATCCCGCTTGAAGCATGATATACCTGGATAACGTTCATGTGGGAGAAAATTATGCGTTTCGTTTAGCAAGGTGTGGTAGGCCGGATACGTAGTGGGCCGCGAAATGTTGCAGCCGCTTATGTACTCAGTACCTTTTATCCTGACAGTAATCCGCTTAACTGCGCTCTAGGGGATTTCCGATAGAGCAACAGTGGGAACGTTGGAAGAAAATAGCCCTTCAGCGTGAATTTTTCCTTTTTTTACTGAATCAGGGGAGAAAACATCGCGTAGTTTAATCGTACCTGGTATTATGATGTCATGGTTACCATTAGGATGGCCGATTACCGGCTATTTGAAAAAAAAAAACAATCTCCTGCTTTCAGTGCACGTTATGTTCCTGAAATAATAATAATGTAGATACCAAAATTTGAGATACCAAATACCTGAAGAAAAATCGTTGTTTCTCCCGAAAGGAAAATCCCTGATCGGGATATTACGAATTATTCTAAACGCGGTAAGGTTTGTAGCTGTATCAGCCCTACATAGTACAGTAGACATTCTCTGGTTAATTAAATTAACAAGTCTATACGTTCGGCGTGCACAGGCAGTCATGAACAGATCCGAGACTATATCCTCGAATTTCCGTCTTTTTATATATAACAAGCGAACCTGTTACCGCAGGAAGCTTTTGCCACAATATGGCCACACGTTGGTGGTTCGAGAAGGATTAAGCGACGCCAACTCCATTTTTCCGCGGTTTCCTATTCCCGTAAGCTGAGCCCCCCACGACGAGTAAAAATTTTCATTCTCCTATCCTGTAAGATGTACTTCCGTACTTGAGCACGCGATAATTGTCGGTCGATTTTATTTTCACTATGAGATACCTTACCCTTACTGGCCGTCACGCAGTACGTGAAAGGCCTAGCTTCAACGCTGATACCTGTGCTTTGCTTTCAGCTATCCATCTATGATTTCCTCTGGGCCGGATATCACCCATTCTTCGCGCGGCTGTTGCTACGCGCTTGTTAGGCCTCGGCCTGTGGAATATCTTTTCACTTGCCTGTCATAGCTTACGCCAGGGAAGATCCATGTGGTCCTCACGTTACTCGTATGCAAAGACCGAGCACAAGATTCGTCCCTTTTGATGCAGCATCTCACTTTTCAATTTCGCTTCATGATTTCTTCAATCATCCCGCGGATTTGGTGGCAATTCGCAGAGGAGCATCAGTATGCGATAATTAAGACTGCATAAAAAAACGAATTCCGCATGCCGCCTGCCTTCCCTGGCGCGAAGGATGCATCGGTTGTATGCAAGATCTCGGGCTTCTACATTTCGTAATCACGCTGTTCCCGTTCTGATATGCCGAACTACCATTGCCGTTGCCGATATGTCTTAAAAAGACGGCTAGAGCGCACAGAAAATTTATAGTCGCGTACAAATTATGCCGCATAATGTTTCGGCTATGTCTTCCGTCTCCGATGGCCAAAAGTGGCGAGCAGGTTGTAGCCGACAGCACTGTCACTGAGGTAGTGGCAATACGGTGCACTATCCACTATCGAGTATCGTGTCTATTTTGTACTCTTTCCAAAATCCTATATCAAATTCTTGGTGACAGGGCTTAGCAAGGAGGCTGAACAAACAGTTGGTTAATTAATTAATATCTGGGGTTTAACGTCCCAAAACCACGATATGATTATGAGAGACGCCGTAGTGGAGGGCTCCGGAAATTTCGACCACCTGGGGTTCTTTAACGTGCACCTAAATCTAAGTACACGGGCCTCAAACATTTCCGCCTCCATCGAAAATGCAGCCGCCGCGGCCGGGATTCGATCCCGCGACCTTCGGGTCAGCAGTCGAGCGCCATAACCACTAGGTCACCGTGGCGGGGCAACAAACAGTTGATCTCAGTAATAAGAACAAAACCTACCTGATACTGGGCCCTCAGCGTTAGATGACACAAATATATAGCCGATTGCGCCATTTATTTATTGCTGTAAGGACAGTGGGCAAGTAGCAAGCGCGAGTTAGAATCGAAGCGGTCGATCACGTCTGCATGGGCGCTGCCATGTTGTTTTGCCATCAAAATTACCTGCAGTTGCTCATACAATAAATAAATGCTTATGATGTCTGTGCGAATCGGGATTAGCGTATCACGTATTGTCCCCACGTCGCACGTGTCAAACGACCGCAGTTCTCTTAACCGCGCTTACGAACAGAACTACGTTTTGCAGCGCAAGCGTGGGCTTTGCTTACATCTCGTAGCTTCCACCCTGCTGCAACCAGCTTGTGAGATAGAGAATAGTATTATGTTTATGACGACACCTCATGAGATGCGCATCCTTGGTAATGAGAGAAATTAAATATGCTCCGTTCGGGCGAAATCACATCTATAAATGTTCGCTTTAAGAAAAGGTCAACAATAAAAGATACAGGCTTTCTGTTTCACGATGGCAGCGAGTTGTTGAGCGGAAAAGGAGACAACAGAGACAGAGAGAGAGAGTATAAACGTTTATTTTGAGCAAGCGCACTGTGCGCCCAAGGTGGGCGGCCTCCTTATTCCAGGTAGCCGCGGGCCTTAGCCATGTCTCGTGCCCGTTGAACCAGGCTTCGCTGATTCTTCAGGGCTGGGTCCGATAGCTTGGCCTCCCACTGCTCTTCAGTTGGTGTAGCGGTGCTAGGGTTTTGTACGCATCCCCACACCATATGGCATAGAGTGTCCTGGACATCACAGTACTTGCAGATGTACGAGTGCTCAGTTGGTGAGATACGTGAAGTAATATACCGTGAAGAAAAATATTTTATTCTGAGCGAGAGCATTGTGCGTCCTATTACTTAAATACCTTATCAACCTTAATAATGGGTTACCCTATTAACCGCCTAAGGTAACTAGAAGTCGAAAACCATCTTCCTCTTCTTTTTTCTTCGGACAATTGTATTGATCAGTCCGCCATCCCCTCCCTGACGCTTTCTGCACCTTACGTGGCGGCGCACTGACTCCGGGATCTGGCCACCTTTGGCCAAGCGACGGTGTCATGCGATGACGTCATCATGTGATGTCACAAGCTTTGGAGATCTGTGACTTAGTGAGGGCGTAATGGACGACGTTTTCATGACGTCTTCTGCGAACACGGCACTTTTTGCGTCGTTCGTGTTGACGCCGACGGTCACGTTTCACGCTTGATGAGGCGTCTGAAGCTTTCGCCTGAAAAAAAAATATACGCGTTCACCAGCATGGCCACACGTCCCTGACTTACAGCGCAAATTTTCTTTCTTTGGTTGTTCCGTCCATTCACTGTCTGGTTTTTCGGAGGCGCAGTGACACGACAATCACTAATGAACAAATTCTGCCTTTTGAGAGAAATGATGCATTGCCTGCTATGAATTCCTTGCGAGGGCAGCTAAGGGTGCGGAAAATTTTGCTTCAGTAATATTGTCGGCATACTCCACTTATGCAGGCAGTCTCCTACGAAGTCAGTTTATCTGAAGTGCCTAATATATACGAATAAAATCGAGAAGCCATGGGCGTGTAACGAAGAAAAGAAAGAAGGAGTGGGCGGGTTGCGAGTAGTAAAGCAGGATTGAGTATCGGCAAGCAAAGAGCTGTTCCTGTCAGGCACCTGTAAGAAACGTTCCATGTTTCGAGATCAGTTCATTCCCAAAAAGAACCGAAAGCATAGAAAACTAGGCAAGAGTTATGCTCACGTAAGATTTCAGATGCGGCTGAACCAAATGTATTTTTTTCTGCGTCTCCATCCAAGAAAGAAAGAACCAGAACTTGGTGCGCGACAGCGACTTGTGCTCTGGCTTTAAAAAACACAAAAAAACAGTCATCTCGCTTTCACGCTTGGGTTCAATCTCAATCATTCCATCTTACTTCCAGTCGTGGCGCGCTGTTCGCGTACCACCAAGTGCTTCATACAGTGGTGCACTGCTGAGGGACTTTGTTTGACTAGTAAACGATAAAATAAAAACAGGTTCATTATTCTTCTGCACGGGCAAACAGGAGCGACACGCCAAACGTGCGCCGTACGGACTCATCCAGAAGCATTCTAGGAAGCTTCTCAGGAATTATTTATTTGCTGCAGCGTGTCTTGGTTCGCTCGCGTGTGTTTTTTCTTCTTCCCTGTTGTGATGAAAAGATTCAAACGCGTCGGGGTACCTGTCTTTCTTATTTTGGCTGAAAAATTCCATTTAACTTTTCCACTCATTTCTCCACGTGTCCGTATTTCGCGTCAAAAACTTAACGAATCATTTTCTTCTCGAGGAATGTGTTTCCGGGTTCTCATACGTGCTGCTCTTGGACTGGCGTTTGTGTAACGAGCTTGTGAAAGCCCGGCTATGTACTAACCTCGTGCAAGTAAATGAAACACTCATAACGCGAACCAATGTTTTGTCGCTATGAATGCCGAAAATCCAAGGTGCAGTGCGGGAACGGTTCACTTTAATTTTTCCACTGTTCACTTAAAGGGGCCATGACACCCAATTTTCGACCATAATCTGTGTTATGCGGATTAATCCTAGTGCATTCACAAATAAGCTGGCAAAATTGAAGCGCATATGGTCGAGCACCTAATTTATAATCAAATATTTTTATAAACGCGCGAGCGGTCCGATAGTCAGGCAACATTGGTGCACTTGCGAGCCGTGACGTAACAAGCAGCTAGCTGTGGAAGCGTCTGCATTGCGGCGAACGATATTCTTCCGTGGTCAGCTGCACGTGATATCCAGATATTTTAGCTTTCTTCAGCTTGGCACTGAAATCATAGGATTTGCAGCGGCTCAAACTTTGATAGAAGACGACGGCTCCGTTCCGGGCTGCACATGACGTCACACGCTCCGTGACAAAATGGCGGTCGCCGGCGAGGGGCGGAGTTTACAGACGGCGACTTCTAGGGCTTGTTTTGCACTGAAATATTTTTTACGGCCCACTTTTGACATTGGTATAGGCATTATAGACCCTCTACTTCTAATTTTCGCTGAAAACCACAAATCTTTGGGCGACCATGTCATGGCCCCTTTAAGCTAGCTGAGCATCGCGTCTATATGAAAGTTGATCTGCAGTTTTATAGGAATCTACCTGTCGAAGCGTTATCTGCAGGCCGCATCGAGTGTAACTTTATAACTTTTTTTTAAGTTTGGCTGAGACGCCTGGGCAATCAGATGGGGGTTGGTCCACACATATATGCTCTTTCTTCTTCTTCTTTCTTTCCCTTTTTCTTTCTTTCTTTCTTTCTTTCTTTCTTTTCTTTCTTTCTTCTTCTGTCCTTCCTTCTTCCTTTCCTTTCTTCTTTCTCCTTTCCTCTATCTTCTTTCTTCTTTCCTTCGTTTCTTACTTTCGCACTTTCTCTCCATCTTTTCTTTCTTTCCTTCATTCTTTCTTTCCTTCTCTCTTCTCCTTTCTTTCTTTCGTTCTCCTTTCCTTCTTTTTCATTCTTCTTCTCTCTTTCTTTCTTTTAGAAGGCGAA